>NW_026873899.1:0-15552 GCF_032173495.1 Musca vetustissima
TTGCAAGCTGGACAAAAGATTGTGTGTTGGCTTTCTGCAATGATAAAGGGAAATAATAAATATTTAAAATACTTGGAAAAAATTCATATATAAAAAATTATTTTTTAAAACATTCAAAACCTGGTACCCTACTTTAATATTTATTTACTTGAAATCTGCATCATTTTTTGTAGTAGTTAAAAAAACTGTCCCTCTGTCTGTTGTAATCACTCTAGCGTCTAAACGAATTGAGATAGAACGCCAAATTTTTGCATAGGGTCGTCTTTTGTCTGCAGGCAGGTCAAGTTCGAAGATGGGCTATATTGGTCCACGTTTAGGCATAGCTCCCATATAAGGGTACCCCCCCCCAATTTTCGGTATTGTGGGGTTCTTTAGCACGTTTTTCAAACGAATTCGCTGAAATTTGGTACTTTGAGTTCTTATTGGGTAGCAAACCTCCTCACTAAAAATTATAAATATCGGTCCATTTTTTCGGGTAGCCACCATATAAGGGTACCCTCTAATTTTCAGTTTTTGGGGGGATTTGACCGGATTTATTCACCGAATTGGCTGTAATTTAGTAATTTGAGTTCTTATTGTGTATCAAATCTCTCCACAAAAAATTATAAATGTAGGTCTATTTTTTCGGGTAGCCCCCATATAAGGGTACCCTCCAATTTTCGGTATTTTAGGGTTCTTGAGCGCGTTTTTCAACCGAATTCGCTGAAATTTGTTAAAATGGGTTCTTTTTGGATACCAAATTCATCCACTAAAAATTATAAATATAGGTCCACTTTTTCTGGTAGCCCCCATATAAGGGTACCTCCCAATTTTCAGTTTTTGGGGGGTTTTTACCGGATTTTTGCACGGAATTGGCTGTAACTTAATACTTTGAGTTAATATTGGGTATCAAATCTCTCCACAAAAAAAAAATATATATATATATAAATATAGATCCATTTTTTGGGTAGCCCCATTTTTTGGGTACCCTCCAATTTTCGGTATTTTTGGGTTCTTGAGCGCGGTTTTCAACTGAATATGGTATTTGAAGTCGCATATGGCAACAAATCTCCTTGCCAAAAATTATTAATATTCACCCCCATTTAAGGGGTAGTCCCCTAAAAACCCCCTTTTTTAAAACCAGTAAGAAAAGTAGTAAAGTCGGACGGGGCCGACTATATGATACCCTTCACCACTTTGGGTATACTCAACAGATGGTATCCTAACAGACGTCGCATTTTTGAAAGACCATAAACATGAAATGAAGAATATATAGGGAAGGATATATAGGGACTTTGTTGCACCATTTACACAAAATCGGACGAAAATATATGTGGGAGCTATATCTATTCGATTTTCAGGAAATTTAACAAACATCGTTCTAGACATAATTCGAACGAAAATATATATAGGAGCTATATGTAAATCTGAACCGATTTTCACGAAATTTAACACACATCGTTCTAGACTTAATTCAGTACGCTATGCCAAATTTTGTGCAAATCGAAAGATATATAGGGACTTTGGTGCACTATGTACCTAAAATCGGACGAAAATATATATGGGAGCTATGTCTAATTCTGAACCGATTTTCACGAAATTTTACATACATCGTTCTAGACTTAATTCAGTATGATATGCCACATTTCGTGCAAATCGAAGGATATATAGGGACTTTGGTGCACTATTTACCTAAATTCGGACGAAAATATATATGGGAGCTATATCTAAATCTGAACCGATTTTTACGAAATTTCACACACATCGTTCTAGACTTAGTTCGGTACGCTATGCCAAATTTGGTGCAAATCGAAGGATATATAGGGACTTTGGTGCACTATGTACCTAAAATCGGACGAAAATATATATGGAAGCTATATCTAAATCTGGACCGATTTTTCCCAATTTCAATAGGGTTCGTCCTTGGGCCATATAAGTGAACTGTGCCAAATTTCATCCAAATCGGATCACAAATGCGACCTTTACTTTGTTAACAAAAATACATGGACGGATGGACAAACGGACGGACGGACATGCATAAATCGACTTAAAAAGTGATTTTATGTACATTCTCAAAAGGAACCGGGTGTCTTTCTCGTTTCCTTTTGCCTGTTACAAACATATGCACAAAGACATAATACCCTGCAACACAGTGTGGTGAAGGGTATAAATAGTTAGCTGATTTTTTCCGTGTGTTGGGGTTATCCCATATAGCTAGTATTCCACCATAGTAGGGGGGATATTCGGTAGAGGAAATTTTCACTTCATACCCCACATAGCTTGGAATTCTAAGACGATTTAGTCGATTTAGCCATATGTTGTAATCATTTTCTCTCGAAGGATATCGACATAAAAACTAAAACGTGAGATTTGAGAATGAACTGTATCGACCCGCATTTAGGACCAGGTCCTATATAAAACATCCTACCTATATAATATTTAGCGTGATGGACGGTATTGGGATTCAAAACTAAAATATTAGCTTGGAACTTGAGCTACATCGGCCTAACCCCTTATATAATGAAAACACCAAGTAGTTGCTAATTCCTACACAATGTTGTCAATATTGGTCCCGCTTTAGTATGCCTCATATATAATATTGCCCTCTTAAATTGATTATTTTCAGGACTTCATACACATGTTTCACCATGCGTACCATGCGTATATGTCAACATTTTTGGGTTTTGAGATTTTAGGAAAAATCCCCATTGAAATTGCTGAATTTTCTATTTGGTTTACAACTATCGATTTTTCCCTATGTTTTCATTTCAAAAATTTGTCAGTATTTCTATGGTGGAGGGTATCCAATGTTCGGCCCGGCCGAACTTAATGCTTTTTTACTTGTTAATCTCTAAATCCATTATTTATATTTCAATTTAAACAAATTTCATCTTATGTGTATAAATCATACAATTAATTATTAAACAATTAAGCACAATGATTGTCACCAACATATAAACATACCTACATACATTTATATGTTTATTGACAAAATATGTAGAATTGAGATATATATCTGCTGCATAAACTTTAATCCCGAAAAATAATACTAATAAAGAGGTATCATCTAAAATTCAATTAACACGTTTTTCAAATTCACACACACAAATGCAAATAAATAAATGAAACGTAAATCATTATAATTGCTGCTACTACAACAACAATAGCTAAATAAACATACTGCACTAATTGAATTATATATGGGTGTGGGTGTGTTTGTTCGTCCGTGTGTGCACTTGTATTGAAATATAAATTTCTAATTGCAGTAGGCCTTTTGTTTATATGGTATATGTCAATATATTACATATATATATATATATATATATATGTGTGTGCACCTGCGTATAAAATCAATTGTCTGTGGAACATTTTCCGCCACCATATTGACATACACACATTTGTGTATTTAAATATGCCATAATTGCTTTTTGCAAAATTTGTTAGGAAACAGCAACAACAACAGCGACGAAACAAACGAATATTTTATTCAAATTGCCATTAACACTTCATCGTGAGTTCTACGAAGTAAGCTGTAGCTATCTACTTATATGCGAGCGTGCACACATACACACAACCATATTTTAATCATGTTATGATTTGCATAATTTAAGTGACTTGAGAAGGCGCATATGAACACTCTTGTTTTATGCCAAAAGGGGGAGGGTGATTTCAGTACAACCAACCGCACATGCTCCAGCGAAGCTTGTGCCAGTTTTAGATTCGTAAAAAAACGTAAACAGGAAATAAACAAATGTAAAAAGGATATCAAATATATATGTATGTGTAATTTTATTATGAATTATTGTGGCTAAGTGCAAAGTATCATCATCATAAATAAATTGAGGTAGATAACAAAACAGAGGGGTTTTCAGTGTGTTAAGGTGGAAAATGTTGTTTTTGTAAAAAGGTAATGCAATAAATAAAATTAAAGGAATAATAAAGTTAAAAGGAAACAGGTGTAGAAGCGCTGTAGACCAACTGGAGTAAAAATAATCAGGACAATTTATGTTTCGTTAAGTACTTGAAAAATATCTTTTAAAAATCTACTTGAAAAATGTTCTTAAAAAAATTCACGCCTGGGAAAAGCATTGAAAAAATACTCTTAAACCAGTGAGCGGAGCAGTATAGTCAGACGTGGCCGACCATATGCTACCCTACGCATCTTCCACGAAAATCTATTTTTGTGTGGTTATAGAGGTCAACAAATATTACTAATATCAAGTACAGCCCTTTTGATTACTTATCCAGATTGTGTTGCGATGTTCGGCTTTTAGTTGTCGACTCGAAAAAAAAACACAAAAAAATAAGTTTTCGGTCCTCTTCATCCCAAAATTATTATCTGATCATCACCGAAAATTATAGGCATTGTCATTCACCATACCTGGATCCTCATGGAAAATTCCACTTCATCCCAGAATTATTATCTGATCATCACAGAAAATTATAGGCATTGTCATTCACCTCATGGAATCGTCATTCATTGTCATTCACCTCATGGATCCTCATGGAAAATTCCAAAGCGATTAGCGTTATATTATCGCCCTCTAGTGTTTTAATGGGTTACTAAATAATATGTGAATACGTAAGCACCTGTAAATATTTAAGTGTAACTCCCACGTAGGACAGTATATTTTTTATCAATTTAAAAGTCAATAACTCCTCTTGAATATAGCACCAACATCTCAGGTCTATGTCCTTCAGGTGTATATATACGCCATAGAATAAAATTTTTGTAATTTTTCACACAAAAGTCAGGGTCCATTTGACCCCCTAAGTATTGGCCGATCTTTATCAGAACGAATTTTTACTTGAAGAAGACTTCAAGTAAAAATTCGCGATGTTTGGGTCATAATTGCGGCCTGTGGATCGACCAGAAAATCAGACAAAAAAAGGTTTTTTGTCCATTTCATCCCCTAAATATTAACCGAACTTTACCAAAAGCAATAGGGGTCTTCATTGGCCAGAACCAATCCTACATGACACATTTTGTGAATTTGTATAATTTGTATAAAGGACAGACGGACGGACACACATGTCAAGACAATCCGCGCCTTAGATGGGCCTTCAAAAAATATTTCTTAAACAATCCACGCCTTAGATGGGCCTTCAAAAAATATTTCTTAAACAATCCACGCCTTAGATAGGCCTTGAATAAATATTCCTTAAACAATCCGCGCCTTAGATGGGCCTTCAAAAAATATTCTTTACAAAATCCACGCCTTAGATAGGCCTTGAAAAAATATTCTTTACAAAATCCACGCCTTAGATAGGCCTTGAAAAAATATTCTTTACAAAATCCACGCCTTAGATAGGCTTTGAAAAAATATTCTTTACAAAATCCACGCCTTAGATAGGCCTTGAAAAAATATTTTTTACAAAATCCACGCCTTAGATAGGTCTTGAACAAATACTCTTTAAACAATACACGTCTTAGATATTCCTTAAACAATGCATGCCTTAGATAGGCCTTAAAAAAATATTCCTTAAACAATCCACGCCTTAGATAGGCCTTGAAAAAAATATTCCTTAAACAATTCACGCTTTAGATAGGCCTTGAAAAAATATTCCTTAAACAATCCACGCCTTAGATAGGCATTGAAAAAATATTCTTTAAAAAATCCACGCCTTAGATAGGCCTTGAAAAAATATTCTTTAAAAAATCCACGCCTTAGATAGGCCTTGAAAAAATATTCTTTACAAACTCCACGCCTTAGATTGGCCTTGAAAAGATATTCTTTTCAAAATCCACGCCTTAGATAGGCCTTGAAAAACTATACTTTACAAAATCCACGCCATAGGTAGGCCTTGAAAAAATATTCTTTAAAAAATCCACGCCATAGATAGGCCTTGAAAAAATATTCTTTAAAAAATCCACGCCTTGGATATTCTTTGAAAAAATATTCTTTAAAAAATCCACGCCTTAGTTAGGCCTTGAAAAAATATTCTTTACAAAATCCACGCCTTTGATAGGCCTTGAAAAAATATTCCTTAAACAATCCACGCCTTAGGCCTTAAAAAGATATTCTTTAAAAAATCCACGCCTTAGATAGGGCTTGAAAATATATTCTTTAAAAAATCCACGCTTTAGATAGGCCTTGGAAAATATTCCTTAAACAATTCACGCCTTAGGCCTTGAAAAGATATTCCTTAAACAATTCACGCCTTAGGCCTTGAAAAGATATTCCTTAAACAATCCACGCCTTAGGCCTTGAAAAGATATTCTTTAAAAAATCCCCGCCCTAGATTGGCCTAGAAAAAATATTCCTTAAACCATGCACGCCTTAGATAGGCCTTGAAAAAATATTCCTTAAACAATCCACGCCTTAGATAGGCATTGCAAAAATATTCCTTGAACAATCCAGGCCCTAGATAGGCCTTGAAAAAATATTCTTTACAAAATTCACGCCTTAGATAGGCCTAGAAAAAATATTCCTTAAACAATGCACGCCTTAGATAGGCCTTGAAAAAATATTCCTTAAACAATCCACGCCTTAGATAGGCATTGCAAAAATATTCCTTGAACAATCCAGGCCCTAGATAGGCCTTGAAAAAATATTCTTTACAAAATTCACGCCTTAGATAGGCCTTGACAAAATATTCTTTACAAAATCCACGCCTTAGATAGGCCTTGAAAAAACATTCTTTACAAAATCCACGCCTTAGATAAGCCTTGAAAAAATATTCTTTACAAAATTCACGCCTTAGATAGGCCTTGACAAAATATTCTTTACAAAATCCACGCCTTAGATAGGCCTTGAAAAAACATTCTTTACAAAATCCACGCCTTAGATAAGCCTTGAAAAAATATTCTTTACAAAATCCACGCCTTAGATAGGCCTTGAAAAAATATTCTTTACAAAATCCACGCCTTAGATAGGCCTTGACAAAATATTCTTTACAAAATCCACGCCTTAGATAGGCTTGAAATATTTTTTTAAAAATCCACGCCTTAGATAGGCTTGAAATATTTTTTTAAAAATCCACGCCTTAGATAGGCTTGAAATATTTTTTTAAAAATCCACGCCTTAGGCCTTGAAAAATTATTCTTTAAAAAATCCACGCCTTAGGCCTTGAAAAATTATTCTTTAAAAAATCCACACCATGGCTGGACCTTGAAAAAATATACTTAGTAAATTAATCCTTGAAAAAAATTCTCAAGTGTGTTTTTGGGGCGTATGATTATTGTTGAGTCCATCGAAATAACACTCATACGCTATCTATTACACCATGTAGGATTTAAATATTCTTTACCATGGAAAGTCGTACATTTCCAGAGTACCTCCTGAAGTGAGTCTATCTAAAATGATCTGAATACTCTTCTCTATATTCAAGTCTTCGAGAAGGCCTTCTCCCGTCTCTTTCTTTCACTTAATTGGAAACAAATTAATGCTTTGAAATATATGCCATTATTTTGTGTCCAAAATTTGTCATCCATTCCATACAATAATAATGGAAATAATAATAATGGAAATGTGACCTATTACATACATCATTACATCATTACCTAATTCAAAAACTTCGATGATGTGATGGGGCAACAATAACTGATGTGTAAATTTAATGTAAATTTGTAATTTTGTTTCCACACATGTCCCCACAAATACGTTTCCTTGTATTGAAAAGAAAAGTTTCACATTGTCCCTTTAAAAATTGAAAGATGTTTTGGACATTCCCTTTTGTCATTGACATAATTAATGAACTGGAACAGTTTTCGTGGAAACCCTTTCCCTGTGCAATGTGGAATATAATTAAAGAGTAACGAAGTTTAAAGGGAATATAAACTATAGTAGAAGTATTTAGGATTTTCTATAAATTAAAATATCGAAAATAAATTTTATGAAATGAAGAGAATTTTGTAGGAAAGAAAAAGGATAATTATTGTTGCTGAGCTTTCTAGGAAGAGTTGTGGAAGAGCAATGACATAAAATAGTATTTTCTCAGAAACATGTGATGTCATATCATGTGTTAATCGGACTATATATTGTTAGAGGTCTTAAGGTATAATTTGAGACTAATGTAAGGTGATGGTATATATCACAAAAGCAAAATGGAGTAGAGTATAGTAAAGTAAATTGTGTTTCATTCCCTCCTAACTGTTTTTTTATTCTCAATAAATAATTTGTATCCAACAAAAATTTAAATATTAAAAATCCGCGAAAAGTGCAAAAAAAATCTAGAATACCCTACAAAATATTAAAGTATATAAAATCATTGAAATTATTTATTCCACTCCAAAAGGAATAGCCAAAAAAGTTTGAGAAGGAAACGAAAAGGCTTGGAAAAATAACTTTTTTATTTCAGATTGTTATCTTCGTTTATGGCCAACTTTTCGCCTCTTCTTTTTTTTCAAAGTGCAAATGCAAAGAAGATGCTTTTCCAAGATTTTTTTCTTCGCTGCTTCATAGCAACCAGTTATGTAAACAAATTTTGCCGGAAAATATGATAAAGCGTAAAATGTAACACGTAGAATCCTTTAAGTGCAGCATAAAAATATTTCAATGGTGTTTATTATCCTGTTATCTAATAAATTGAATTGGTACATAGAAAATCTTTAAAAATTCCTTAACTTGTTTTGTTCCTTGAAATGCTCGCTTGTGCCGCACTACCAAAACATCATTCATATGTCCCCTCCTCATGCACATTCCCGCCTATTGTGATTTTTTCAACTTCCTCCTTGTTATAAATGTCAACTAGTGATTACTGGGTGTCTTATACATAACAAGTGTACATAGATTTAGAGAATATTTACAAACACTTGTCCTTCATGCCACTAAGTGATTTTTAATGATACTTCCATCACAAGCCATACAAATGTTTTCTTAAATGTCCCCCATAAATCGCATTTTCAAAGACCCATATCCCATAAACAAATGCCGGTCTTAGCAGCAGCAATTAACACCCGTAATAATAATATTTATTACAGCTGTGACCTTTTGCTGGATGGCCACAACATAAAAAAGCAGCAGCAAAAAATTGAAAAAAAAAAACAATAAATCAAAATATTCTGAAATGTAGACATTTAAAAACCAAAGAAAATTGCTAAAAACAAAATCATAAATAAGTTCACAGGTCTAGCAGGAAGTTTTATTTCGTTCCGCTGAAGGGACATTAAATGACGAATGGGAATTAAAACCAGTAAGGGAAGTAGTAAAGTCGGACTGGGCCGACTATATGATACCCTTCACCACTTTGGGTATATTCAACATATATATCCTAACAGACGTCGCGTGCTTTATATATATATATATATATATATATAAGCCGATCAGGGAATCTTGCCAGAGACTAACATATATTACTTCATATCGAAAGATATACATATATACGGACTTTGGTGCACAAATTACCTAAAACCGGAGGAATATATATGGGAGCTATATCTAAATCTGAACCGATTTTCACGAAACTACGCACACAACATTCAAGACTTCATTAGGTACGCTATGCCAAAATTCATGCAAATGTAAGGATTTCCAGGGACTTTGTCGGACCATTTAGCTAAAATCAGGCGAAAATATATAGGAGCCTTATCTAAATCTACACCGATTTTCGTGTAACTAAGCACACATTATTATAGACATAATTCAGTACGCTATGTCAAATTTCATGCAAATCGAAGGATATATAGGGACTTTGGTACACAATTTACTTTAAATCGGACGAAGATGTATATGGGAGGTATATCTAAATCTGAACCGATTTTCCTGAAACTAAGCACACATTATTATAAACATAATTCAGTACGTTATGCCAAATTTCGTGCAAATCGAAATATATATAGGGACTCATTATATTTGGTGCACCATTTACATTAAATCGGACGAAACTATATATGGGAGCTATATCTAAATCTGAACCGATTTTCTCGAAAATTGGCACACATTATTCTGGAACTAATTCAGTACGCTAATCCATTATGCTAAGCCAAATTTCGTGCATATCGAAAGATATATAGGGTCTTTGGTACACAATTTACCTTAAATCGGACGAAGATGTATATGGGAGCTATATCTAAACCTGAACCGATTTTCAGAAAACTTTACTCACATCATTCTAGACTTGAATCAGCACGCTATGCCAAATTTCGTGCAAATCAAAGGATATATACGGACTTTATTACACAATTTACTTTAAATCGGACGAAGATATATATGGGAGCTATATCTAAATCTGAACCGATTTTCACGGAACTTAACACACATCATTGTAGACTTAATTCATTGCGCTGTGACAAATTTCGTGCAAATAGAAAACTATATAGGGACTTAAGTGGAGTATTTACCTAAAATCGGGCAAAACTATATATGGGAGCTATATCTAAATCTGAACCGATTTTCACGAAACTTTGCACACATCTTTCTAGACTTAATTCAGAAATCTATGACGAATTTCGTCCAAATCGAAAGATATTTAGGGACTTTTGTACACCATTTACCTAAAATAAGGCGGAACTATATATGGGTTCGTCCATGGGCCGAACAAATGAGCTGTGCCAAAGTTCATCCAATTCGGATAATAAATGCGACCTGTACTTTGTTTACAATTTAACATGGATAGACGGACGGACGAACATGCATAAATCGACTAAGAAAGTGATTCTATGCATATTCTCCAAAAAAAAAAACCATGGGTATCTCGATTATTTTTGCCTGTTACAAACATATGCACAAAGACATAATACCCAGTAGCACATTGTGTTGAAGGGTATACAAATCCAGGCCTTTGGTATACTTCTGTATCTAGCTATGGAGCGTATGATTACTCATAAAATCACTAAAATGATACGTATACGATACCATAGACGATGATAAGTCATTGACAACTGTTATTTAAAATTTCCACACTTATGATCTTTCCCACTACTAATGATAATAGAATTTTTATGGATTTTTATTTCTATAGATTTTATTAGCATATCTTTTTTTTCCTATACACATAAAATATTTTGTTCAAATATTTATGTATATCCTCAATTAGTTTTCAATTCTGTTGATTCGATTTTATTGGCTTCTAAATCAGTTTTATTTTGTCTTTCTATTTCAAGGGAAAAATATCACAAAAAAACTGTTCGAATTTTTATGTTAATATCATCATGACAAATGGCCATTTAAATAATTTGAAGTAAGATATTTTTCGAAAAAAAAATTACGGTATTAAATCAAATGTCCTTTTTATCAAATGCTTTCCAATTCCCTGATGTCATCACAAAAAAGAAGTGGCGTATATGTTACACACAAAAACGGTAAATACAAACAAATGGAAAAAAAACAGATTTTTATCTGTTTTTTTATTTGCCGTCTGTTGTAGCATTTATTTAATGTATGTCTGTCTTCTCGGCGGTGTTTTTTTTTTGCTGGGTTTCTTCTAAATAAATATTTTAACTGAGCCATTTTTTTGGAAACAACTTGAAATTGTTGTACATTAAAACTATTGTTAAATATTTTATAGCCCAGACAGAACCCAAAAAAAAAAAAAGATAGCAAACAAAAGTGAAAAAACTCACTTTCGATATTACTTAACAATGCTGCCTAAAATGTGTGTGGTTTTTATCGTAGAACCGAGGCAGTACACCAGGGAATATGTTTCAATTTCCAAAGAAGAGAAATATAGGTCGCTACATTTTATCGCTAATGTAGTAATTCGACCATTGTCCCTGTCGCATTTCAACTTTGATGTTTAATGAATTATTTTTTTTTTTTTTGTTATCAGTTTGAGAATTTATTATTTTTTGTTTTTTTGTTATTTATTGTTTACTTTTTTCTATATATATATATATATATATTGCTACAAAATACATACGAATAAATTTGTCATGTAAACATTCAGATGTCTGTGTTGGAAGAGAAATAATACAAAAAGGACATGATGGATAGGACAATAGAGAAGTTTTTCATAATGAAGAAAAATTTTATTGTTGTTTTATTGCTGTACTATATTTTACATACTTTTTCAAGGGGTATCAAAGACGTGAGTTTTTTTAAATTTTTAGTGGTTATAACAATGCGTGTTTTTATACCCTACACAACTATGTAGTCCGGGTATTATAGCTTTGTTCAGCCACACGAGTTCGTAACGCCGCGAAATATTAGCCCTAGACCCACATTTAAGTATGCCGATCGTCATATCTCGACTAGCTGAGTCGATCTAGACATGTGTGTCCGTCCGTCCGTCTGTCCATTATAATTTGTAAACACGATATAGGCCACAGTTATGGGCCAATATTCACGAAATTTTGCATGTAGGATGGGTTCTGGCCAATGAAGACCCCTATTGTTTTTTGGAAAAGATCGGTTAATATTTAGGGGATGAAATAGACAAAATACTTAATTTTTGTTTCTTGTAGCTCCAGAAGCCGCAATTTTTACATGGAGAAGGGGATCGGGCCAAAGAATAAGCATGCCTGTTTTGATAAAGATCGGTCAATATTTAGCGGGTCAAATGGACCTCGACTTTTGTGTGAAAAATTACAAATTTAGCGTATATATTTTCTCCTGAAGGACATAGACCCGAGAAGTTGAGAATATACTCAAGAGGAGTGGTTGACCTTAAAATTGATACAAATTACATTGGTTGTGGGAGTTACACTTAAATATTTACAGGTGCTTATGTGTTCATATATTACTTAGTAACCCATTAACAATAGAGGGTCCACATAATACCAAGGATAACGCCTATAAGTATCGTTGAAGATCAGATAATAATTTTTGGATGAATTGGACCAAGAACTTAATTTTTTGTGTTTTTTTCGAGTCGCCGCAATTGAAATCCGAACCTCACAACACAACCCACGGTGAAGGCCCCGTCCGACTACAGCGCTCCGCTCACTGGTATACAATTTTTTTCAAAGGTCGTCAATAGGCGTGGATTTTGTAAAAATATTTTTTCATGGATGATCAATAGAGGTGGATTTCAACAGGCGTGGATTTGTATACCCTCCACCATAGTATGGAGGGTATATTAATTTTGTTTTTCCGTTTGTAACCAGGTTTAGGCATAGCTCCCATATAAGGGTACCCCCCCAAATTTCGGTATTTCGGGTTCTTGAGCCCGTTATTCAACCGAATTCGCTGAAATTTTCTATATTGGATTTTTATTGGGTACCAAATATCTCCACTAAAATTTTTAAATATAGGTCCACGTTTTTGGTAGCCCCCATATAACGGTACCTCCTAATTTTCAGGATTTTGGGGGTTTTGGCCGTATTTTTTCGCCGAATTGGCTCTAATTTAGTGTTTTGAGTTCTTAATAGGTACTAAATCTTTCCACCAAAATTATGAATATAGGTCAATTTTTTTGGGATAGCCGCCCATATAAGGGCACCCCCAATTTTCGGTATTTTGGGGTTCTTGAGCTCGTTTTTCTACCGAGTGTAATACAATTTGGTATTTTGTAGTCCTATATGGTTCCAAATCTCCCTACCAAAAATTATTAATATTCGCCCCCTTTTGGGGTAGTCCACATATAACCCCCTTTTTATATTAAAATTGTTATATGATTTGTTACGCGTTTGGTTCTAAAACTCTGTTGTAATCGTTTTACCTGCGGAGGATATCGAGATAAAAAAGTATAACCTAAGGTTCGATAGTGAACTAAAGCCCGCATTTAGACCTAGCTCCTGTGTGGTGGTTCCAGAAGGAGTGGAAGGAGTTCATCTCCGAACTTGAACTTAGTTTGGAATAAATAATAGGATGGGCAAAGTTTGGACGAAAACTAAATTTTCTGAAACGGATTTGGTCCAAAGGAACATGGGGTCTAGAACCAATATTTCGATGAGGCACATTTTACCGTATTAACCCTTTCAGTGTTTTTGTCGAATATATTCGACATTTAAAATTACTCTCCTTCTTTGCGATTTTTCGGTTATCCTATGTACCGTTACAATTGATGTTTTTGTTTTTGCTGAAAGACAGACAAAACTGTCCGAGGAATAAAATAAGAATAGCTTTTTTTCTAAACTCTGTGCCTTTATGTGATTTTAAGTACAACATTTTAGATTTTTATTCCGAGAAAAATTTTGTTTGACACTGAAAGGGTTAAGGTGTATACACCCTCATTAGCAACAAGGGTGAGGGTATAATTATACATTAAAAATTTCTGAAATTTGTATTATGTTTTACATAATCCGTTCTTAGAGATGTCGGTATAGGTCCAATTTTTGGTATGTTCCCTATATTTTAATTTCTAGTACTGTTAGTATATCTATGGTTGAGGGTATCCAAAGTTCGGCCCGGCCGAACTTAATGCTTTTTCACTTGTTTAAAAATTTATTTTTTCAGAGATCACCAATAGGTGTGATGGGCTTCTTAAAGAATGTTTTTTTCAAGGCCTAGCCAAGGCGTAGACTTAAAATAATATTTTTCAAGGCCTGTCTAAAGCGTGGACTTTTTAAAGAATATTTTTGCAAGGCCTAGCCAAAGCGTGCACTTTTTAAAGAATTTTTTTAAGACTATCCAAGTTGTGTATTTTCTGAAATTATATTTTTAAGGATAATCAGGCTTGGATTTTTTTAAAGAATTTGTTTAAGGCTATCCAAGGTGTGTATTTTCTGAAATTATACTTTTAAGGCTCATCAGGCTTGAATTTTTTTTTCTTCCTCCAATTAAAGTTACCCTTCCAAGCGTATGCCACAAAATACTGTTATCTCAAAATGTTTCTTTATGATTAAACTTAAGGCAGTTATTGTCTCCATGGCGATAATCTTAATCATCATCTATGACCATATCTAAATTCAAAAATATGCGTATCCATAAATTATGCGAACAATAAAATTATACGAAGCAAATAACGACGTTTAATATGAAAACTTTTCTCCAATAATGAGTTATGTTTTGAGATATTCTCGGCAATAATTAACCTATTCGAATAACTTGTGCCCGAGGATAAACACTATAAAGCGAAGCGAAATGAATAACAAAAAATATTATTTACCTTTTTAAGGCTCCAGGGCAAAAACTTAGCTACACAAAAAAAGATAAAACTAGAAGAGTCGATTTGACAAGCGAACATAATTTCTTAGAATGCTCTCATAATTCAGTCGCATATTATTGTTGTTGTTGTTTTTATTTTCTCTATGTTGTAATAGTTATTATATTACATTACAAATCTAGAAAGATATTTAATAATAGAGGAAAATAACTTTTTTTCATCATTTCCAGGGGCATCGTTGTGTTAACCCTTAGCATGGCAAATGGGGGTTGAAAAACAAGAACACATTTTTAATATTACTTCGTGGAAGAATAAATTCTATATAAATATGTAAGCATATTTTCAAACGAAAATACAAAAGGCCTCCTGGTCCCCGAAAAAATATTACCTAATTTTCTTTAGAACATTTGACACCATTCAAAAAAATTGCCCCGTCCAACAAAGAGTACCCCTGAGACCACCCTACCCTAAAGTAACTATGAGAAATGTAATCTAAAGAAAATGAAAAGATTTCTGTGTGTGGGTGTATGAATACCTCCTCCAGCCTCATTCTCGAATTTCCTATCCCCCCACATTGAGAGTCTCGCTGTCTTTCAGAATGTCAATTTTTCTTCTTCGAAACATACTTAACAAACGTGCTAATTATAA
>NW_026873900.1:0-15261 GCF_032173495.1 Musca vetustissima
CCTTGAAAAAGTCTTCTTTTAAAAATCCACGCCTTATATAGGCCTTGAAAAAGTCTTCTTTTAAAAATCCACGCCTTATATAGGCCTTGAAAAAGTCTTCTTTTAAAAATCCACGCCTTATATAGGCCTTGAAAAAGTCTTCTTTTAAAAATCCACGCCTTATATAGGCCTTGAAAAAGTCTTCTTTTAAAAATCCACGCCTTATATAGGCCTTGAAAAAGTCTTCTTTTAAAAATCCACGCCTTATATAGGCCTTGAAAAAGTCTTCTTTTAAAAATCCACGCCTTATATAGGCCTTGAAAAAGTCTTCTTTTAAAAATCCACGCCTTATATAGGCCTTGAAAAAGTCTTCTTTTAAAAATCCACGCCTTATATAGGCCTTGAAAAAGTCTTCTTTTAAAAATCCACGCCTTATATAGGCCTTGAAAAAGTCTTCTTTTAAAAATCCACGCCTTATATAGGCCTTGAAAAAGTCTTCTTTTAAAAATCCACGCCTTATATAGGCCTTGAAAAAGTCTTCTTTTAAAAATCCACGCCTTATATAGGCCTTCTTTTAAAAATCCACGCCTTATATAGGCCTTGAAAAAGTCTTCTTTTAAAAATCCACGCCTTATATAGGCCTTGAAAAAGTCTTCTTTTAAAAATCCACGCCTTATATAGGCCTTGAAAAAGTCTTCTTTTAAAAATCCACGCCTTATATAGGCCTTGAAAAAGTCTTCTTTTAAAAATCCACGCCTTATATAGGCCTTGAAAAAGTCTTCTTTTAAAAATCCACGCCTTATATAGGCCTTGAAAAAGTCTTCTTTTAAAAATCCACGCCTTATATAGGCCTTGAAAAAGTCTTCTTTTAAAAATCCACGCCTTATATAGGCCTTGAAAAAGTCTTCTTTTAAAAATCCACGCCTTATATAGGCCTTGAAAAAGTCTTCTTTTAAAAATCCACGCCTTATATAGGCCTTGAAAAAGTCTTCTTTTAAAAATCCACGCCTTATATAGGCCTTGAAAAAGTCTTCTTTTAAAAATCCACGCCTTATATAGGCCTTGAAAAAGTCTTCTTTTAAAAATCCACGCCTTATATAGGCCTTGAAAAAGTCTTCTTTTAAAAATCCACGCCTTATATAGGCCTTGAAAAAGTCTTCTTTTAAAAATCCACGCCTTATATAGGCCTTGAAAAAGTCTTCTTTTAAAAATCCACGCCTTATATGGGCCTTGAAAAAGTCTTCTTTTAAAAATCCACGCCTTATATAGGCCTTGAAAAAGTCTTCTTTTAAAAATCCACGCCTTATATAGGCCTTGAAAAAGTCTTCTTTTAAAAATCCACGCCGTATTTATATAGGCCTTGAAAAAGTATTTAAAAATCTTCGTATTTAAAAATCCACGCCTTAAATGGGCCTTGTATTTAAAAATCCGTCTTCTTATTTAAAAATCCACGCCTTTATAAAAATCCACGCCTTATAAAAACGTATTTGAGAAATTCTTATTTTAAAAATCCACGCCTTTTATAGACCTGAAAAAGTCTTCTTTTAAAAATGACAACGATAAAGTATGCTTTTGAGTGCCTGAGAGATAGGAAGAGAAAGAGAGCACCAAGGAGCAACCCAACGAAAGGCTGGCCGCCACGGTTTTGTGTGAGGAAATTTTGCGGTTCAACAGAAGCACGTTGCATGCATCCGATGAATTATAATCAGATCATACGTTTTTGCCATACATACCGAACGATGCTGTTACTAATATCTTAACTTAGGACGAAAGCACACACACATACCATACCAACATATTGTCTATCACTTAAGACATCAGATCTCTTGGTAGGAGAGGAGAATAGGGGAGATCTGCTAAAGAATTTTCATTTCATTTGGAAATTGTTTCCACACAAATTGATGTGGCAGCTTAAAAATGAATCTCTTTACAATTCTATCATTAGACATCTTCAGTTCTACAAGGCATTCGAACATCTACGAATTCGCATGTCTCCTTGTGGCATTACAAATCACTTCGAACGCGAAGGTGTGGCAATTTTGACAAATCAAAACGATATTCTGTTGCAAATTGTAATTGCCCCGAAGGCAGCAACAAATTCCATAACGATGTCACAACTTTTAAATTACACCACTCTACGCCACCAGGTCGATTGTGTGGTTGGTTATGTGTGTGTGATGTGTGTGTATGGGAGGTTGGGGTATGCCGAGTATTTGAAGTGATGTATTATTTAAATTTTCAAGTATTATTAGAGCTATATCTTATTTCACAATTGACTTTTAATGAGTAATAATTAATAATATTCAAGGAGAGTCCTTGAAGGATTCAAATATAGAAATGTTAGGAAATGGATACATTGAGGCTAATAACATTCTTCCAAGGGTATTTTTTAATACTTTTTCATGGACCTATACAAGGCGTGGATTTTCTAAAGAATATTAGAAAAGCGCGAAGTTCTTCTACATCAGTCTCACTTGCGCCCACGCTCCGACCGAAGATAAAGATGAACAAACCAAAGACATATTTTACGAGCGCCTAGAAACAGCATATGACCGTTGCCCTGGCCATGATATTAAAATTCTGCTATGAGATTTTAATGCAAAAATCGGAAGAGAAATATCTTTGACCCCACCGTCGGAAAATTCAGCCTTCATGAAGAAACATCCGACAACGGTATGATTGACTTCGCGGCAGCAAAAAACATGGTAGTTAGCAGCACCAGATTCAGAGCATCTCGATATACACAAGGCCACCTGGATTTCTCCCGATCAAACAACGAGAAATCGAATCGATCATGTTGTAATAGACGGAAGGCATTCATCCAGTGTTTTAGACGTTTGATCGATCCGAGGAGCGAATATCGATTCGGATCATTGCCTTGTGGCAGCCAAGCTTCGCACCCGTCTTAATGTAGCAGCAAAGGTGCGATCTAATGTAACACAGAAATTTGACGTCGAAAAGCTGCAAACACAACAGATAGCAGAAGCCTACTCCGCTCAAGTTACCCAACTGCTTGACGAAAGCACTTCTTGTCCCGATAATATTATAGAAGCACAATGGCAAAGAATTTCCCACTCCCTACAAACTGCAGCAAAAGCAACACTTGGGTACCAAAAACCACCATCAAGAAACCCATGATCCGATCAGGAGTGTCTTAATGCTACTGATGTGAAAAACGCAGTGCATAGGGCAACCCAGCAGACAGTAGCAACACGTAATGTGATGTTGAATTATCGGGAGAAAAGGAGAGAGGAGAAACGTATTTTCAGCAAAAAGAAGAAAGAACAATAAAAACGTGAGCGTGAGCAAATCGAGATGTACAGGTGTCAAAATGAAGTCCGGAAATTTTACCAACAGGCAAAACACCAAACCGAAGGCTTTGGTGCAGGCACACCCTCCTGTAGAGATGAAGAAGGAAAGGTGCAGCGTGTTAAGGATCTGGAAGCAGCATTTTGAAAAACTTCTGGTATCAAGTAGTAGTGGTGAAGAGGATATCCCAGAACCAATAAAAGATGATGGTATACAGTGTATATCACCTAGCCATGATGAGGTAATAAAATCAGAACAATAAAGCAGCTGGATCCGATGGGTTACCAGCTGAAGTATTCAAGACTGGTGATTAGATGCTGGTCAGGAGCATGCCCCAGCTGATAAGTACAATTTGGCTAGAGGAATGCATGCCCAATGATTGGAACCTCAGCATTCTGTGTCCCGTGCACAAAAAAGGAGGCAAGACGATATGTGCCAACTATAGAGGAATAAGTCTCCTTCCCATCGCATATAAAGTGCTATCCAGTGTGCTGTGTGAACGATTGAGGCCAATGGTCAATGCGGCTTCAGACCTGGCAAATCCACCATTGGCCAGATTTTCACTCTGCGCCAAATCCTGGAAAAGACCCACGAAAAACACATCGGCACATACCACCTATTTGTCGACTAGAAAGCCGCATTCGACAGCCCTATCCGTTCAGAGGTTTTTAAAGCCATGTCTGCGTTCGGCATTCCTCCAAAATGGATACGGCTATGCAGGATAACTTTAAGTGGCACAATGTCAGCATTTAAAGTCGGAAAGGACCTATCGGAGCCCTTCAATACAGAACGAGGATTCAGACAAGGTGACAGTTTGTCGTGTGACCTTTTTAACACCCTGCTGGAAATGGTCATACGTGAGGCAAAGGTGAACAAAATTGGCACTCTGTACACCAAACAACACATCCTACTCGTCTACGCCGATGACATCGATATAATGGGTCGAACTTTGCGAACGGTAAAAGCCACCTTTGAACAAATTGAGAAGGTGTCTGCCAAAGTGGGTCTGGCATTAAACGGCGAGAAGACCAAGCTGATGGTATCAACGCCCAAGACGTCCAGTAGACTCGGACCAACTGTGGAATTTGAGAACTACAGTTTCGAGGTAGTTAAAGACTTTATATACCTTGGTACCGCCATAAATAAAACGAAAGACATCAGTTTTGAAATTCGGAGTAGGATTGTGATGGCCAACAGATGCTACAATGGTCTAAGTAATCAGTTTAGAAACAAGACCACCTCACACCGAGACGCTGAGACTAACCCGTGCTGTTATATGGACGGGTACTTCGCCGATCTGCGTCGACGGTGAATATCAGCATCGAATGAACCACGATATATACAATTCATACGCGGACATCGACGTAGTTAGTCGTATTGAGCTGCGGCGACTACGGTAGCTAGGCCATGTTGTGCCATTGAAGGAAAATGCCCCAGCTCAAAAGGCATATAAAAGCAAGCCTACTGATGTTTCCCGTAGAAGGGGAAGGCCACGAATTAGATGGAAAGACCAAGTAGAAAACAACATCTTGGAACGTGGTCTTCCAAATTGGTGGATTTGCGCACAAGACCGACGCGCTTGGAAATCTTTTTTAAGCTCGGTTTATGGAACAACCGTTCTGTAACAAGCCAGCTAAGTAAGTGGCCATTTATTTATATTAGACATGCTATTTAAATCACTTGAGCTTCAGTCTTTAAGATATTCACGAATATTTCGACTTAAATGTTCCTTTCCCCCATACCTATGATTGGCATCCATTGGCCTTTAAGCCTACCACCACTTTTGGTGTAAATATTAACGCTTTTGTTGTATTGTGCTGTTGTTGATTTGACTGGAATATTTGAAAGTTAATTTCTATGGTAGTGGCTGTGTGTGTGAGTTTGTGTGAATTGTATCGATGTTGATGGTATTAGTGGCTTCAATAAATCACCAACCCGGTCCCTACAACATTCGCATTTCCCACATACCAGACTACGCCGTTTGGCTGACTGGCTGGCCCAGGCCATACATCATCAGTGGTTTATTATGATGACTATAACGCTGACTTCCAACTGCCATGGCTACAATGGTGGCTGTCGCCGTTGGTGTGAGGGGAAGTGTATTATTTACAATTTTCATCGACATAAGCTGAACATCGTTAGTTGTCTGTTAAGTCCTTTCTAAGTCCATAAATTTGATGGGCGATTTCATGGCAATTGTTATGATAAATGTGCATAAAATTTATTTGTTCCGAGTTTTCTTCACCCCGTCGGCCCCGCGAACCAACGAGAAAGGGGATTCGGATTGCCGTTTTAGATTGGGTTATGTCATGAATTTAATATGAAACTATTTGTTCTTTACTGAAATTGATGATATTGTGTTAGATGTAATAACGTTCATATGGGCTGTCGGGCTTAAAGAACGCTGTTAGCTATTAAAGATTTTGCAAACAATTTTCGGTAAATTATTATTAAGAACAATTGCAATTAAAGAACTCAACTATTAGCCAGAGACGTACTAGTAATAAATTACTGAATCGCATATGTTAAGTATACGCCCATAGATTTGTACTTCCATTCTATGTTCAATATGTTTTATGCCCTCAGCTTAGTGGCTAATAAGGTGGCCTCAATGAAAGTGAGGTCGATCAGGAAAATATTCCTTTAAAAATCCAGGCCTTCTTGGATGGTCCTTGAAAAAATATTCCTTTAAAAATCCAGGCCTTCTTGGATGGTCCTTGAAAAAATATTCCTTTGAAAATCCACGCCTTCTTGGATGGTCCTTGATAAAATATTCCTTTAAAAATCCAGGCCTTCTTGGATGGTCCTTGAAAAAATATTCCTTTAAAAATCCAGGCCTTCTTGGATGGTCCTTGAAAAAATATTCCTTTAAAAATCCAGGCCTTCTTGGATGGTCCTTGAAAAAATATTCCTTTAAAAATCCAGGCCTTCTTGGATGGTCGTTGAAAAAATATTCCTTTAAAAATCCAGGCCTTCTTGGATGGTCATTGAAAAAATATTCCTTTAAAAATCCACGCCTTGTATGGGTCCTTGAAAAAATATTCTTTTAAAAATCCACGCCTTGTTGGATGGTCGTTGAAAAAATATTCTTTTAAAAATCCACTTCTTGTTGTATGGTCGTTGAAAAAATATTCCTTTAAAAATCCACGCCTGTTGGATAGTCCTTGAAAAAAATATTCTTTAAAAAATACACGCCTTGTTGGATGGTCCTTGAAAAGAATATTCTTTTAAAAATCCACGCCTTGTATAGGTCCTTGAAAAAAATATTCTTTTAAAAATCCACGCCTTGTTGGATGGTCTTTGAAAAGAATATTCTTTTAAAAATCCACGCCTTGTATAGGTCCTTGAAAAAATATTATTTTAAAAATCTACGCCTTGTATAGGTCCTTGAAAAAATATTATTTTAAAAATCTACGCCTTGTATAGGTCCTTCAAAAAATATTCTTTTAAAAATCCACGCCTTGTTGGAATATTCCTTTAAAAATCCACGCCTTGTTGGATGGTCCTTGAAAAAATATTCCTTTAAAAATCCACGCCTTGGTGGATGGTCCTTGAAAAAATATTCTTTTAAAAATCCACGCCTTGTTGGATGGTCCTTGAAAAAATATTCCTTAAAAAATCCACGCCTTGTTGGATGGTGGTTGAAAAAATATTCTTTTAAAAATCCACGCCTTGTTGGATGGTCGTTGAAAAAATATTCTTTTAAAAATCCACGCCTTGTTGGATGGTCCTTGAAAAAATATTCCTTTAAAAATCCAGGCCTTCTTGGATGGTCCTTGAAAAAATATTCCTTTAAAAATCCACGCCTTTTATGGGTCCTTGAAAAAATATTCCTTTAAAAATCCACGCCTTTTATGGGTCCTTGAAAAAATATTCCTTTAAAAATCCACGCCTTTTATGGGTCCTTGAAAAAATATTCTTTTAAAAATCCACGCCTTGTTGGATGGTCGTTGAAAAAATATTCCTTTAAAAATCCACGCCTTGTTGGATAGTCGTTGAAAAAATATTCCGCTAAAAATCCACGCCTGTTGGATGGTCCTTGAAAAAAATTTTCTTTTAAAAATCCACGCCTCGTATAGGTCCTTGAAAAAATATTCTTTTAAAAATCCACGCCTTGTATAGGTCCTTGAAAAAATATTATTTTAAAAATCTACGCCTTGTATAGGTCCTTGAAAAAATATTCTTTTAAAAATCCACGCCTTGTTGGATGGTCCTTGAAAAAATATTCTTTTAAAAATCCACGCCTTGTTGGATGGTCCTTGAAAAAATACTCCTTTAAAAATCCACGCATTGTTGGATGGTAGTTGAAAAAATATTCTTTAAAAAATCCACGCCTTGTTGGATGGTCCTTGAAAAGAATATTCTTTTAAAAATCCACGCCTTGGTGGATGGTCCTTGAAAAAAATATTCTTTTAAAAATCCACGCCTTGTTGGATGGTGGTTGAAAAAATATTCTTTTAAAAATCCGCGCCTTGTTGGATGGTCCTTGAAAAAATATTCCTTTAAAAATCCACGCCTTGTTTGAAGGTCGTTGAAAAAATATTCCTTTAAAAATCCACGCCTTGTATGGGTCCTTGAAAAATGTTTCTTTTAAAAACCCGCGCCTTGTATAGGTCATTGAAAAAATATTTCTTGAAAAAATATTTTTTTTTAAATTTACGACTTGTTGGATCGTTCCTGGGAAAATATTTGTTGACTTTGGGTCCTTTAAAAAAACACCGAAAAAATATTTGTTAAAATATTCTCTGAGGCCGTCACGACTTAATTTCTATATGTAGCCTCACTGCATAGTAAAATATTTTTGTTTATTTTAATTTGGAACAATTTTAATTATAGAATTTGTTTAAATTCCAAATCAAATTGCCATATTTCACCACTGCTTCCCCCTAATCCCCTTCCTTGTCCTTGTCCGATGACAAAAATTCTGAAATTTGAACTTTTTGATCAACGTGTCTGATTGCTGCTGTCCTCAACGCAATACTGCTGTGCTGTGCAGGCAGGCAGTGCATCGAAGTGATCTCTCGAGAGGATAACTTGGAATTGGTTTTTGTTTTCCCAGTTACTATTTACTTTGTTGAATGGCATGTTATTTGTATTGTTGTTGTTCGACATCTTCTCTTCATTGTTGTTGTTATTACTGTTGCAATTCTGGAAGTCAACTCTGAAGTGAAATTAACTGCTACATTAAACGTGTCCTTTTTTGTAAAGGGGATATATAAAGAGAGTTTAGGGAAAGAGGTAGGAGAGGTGGAGGTGGGGGTAAGAGTGAATGTTCGGCCAGTTTTTGGTACTAAGACAACAATTCCTTCGTGTGTTAAGGCAAGATTTGTTATCTGTAAAGCGATGACAATGACTTGATTATTGTTTGCATTGACTGGGAAGACTGTCGTCATAGCCATGGACCAATGATGGTGGGTGGTAGGTTCCATCTGTATTATTTTGGTGAGGGAGAGGAACAATGGGGAGTTGCTTAGTTGGTTGTGTGTATTTTGTTACAACTTTTAAATGACTCAGTCGTGCATCCAGCCATTGGTTACTTTTCTAATTCCATTATTTTGTTTTTTCCTGGTAATATCCTCCCAGCTCCACTCTTCTTGGTCCATATACTTCTGTGGCATGGATCTACCTTCAATTTGTAGCATGAAGAGTTTTACCACTTGTAACCATTTTGCACACACACACAGCTCTACAAACTGCACACCAATTCCCTCGCGTTCTTTTGATTAGGTGTGGGTGTACTTTTTGAGGTTTTGTAATGTATGCCTGTGTGTGTGTGGATGACTGTGTTGGTATGTCTTTGGGTGCCTTTGTGAGTATTTTTCGTTCGTTTATTTATTTTTGTTAAAAAGTTTTGAGAGTTTGTTACTCTGCTCCGCTACACATTGGCTGCTGTACAAAGAGGCGACTTTGCTCCATGTCACATTCTTGGCAATATATGCTGCTCGCTCGCTGTTGGTAATGTCCTTGCTGTACTTCGGGGTGTGTGTGTGTGTGTGTGTGTGCGATATGCTCGCGCCATAGTTTAGCCTGTGGTGAAATGTAGAATAAGTACGTGTAGATTTTGTGTTACTGATTGGCATTTGTAATTAGTCGAAAAGTAAATAAAGAACTTGATTTTGTCTCTTTTTTTGCCCCAACTGTTTAATGGCTGTACTCTCGCTGCGGCTGCCTGCCCGGCAGGATTCTTTAACACAGCAAGCAGGAGGGAGGTATATCATGATTAATGAACAAAAGAGTTGCTTTCGCAAATTGGCAACAAGCAAACTTGGGAAAACAAGCAATATTCAGTTCATTGGCGGCGTGTGAATCAGGGCAGGGGGAGGGCAGAGGGACATGCAGAACAAATATTAGAAAGTGTAACAAATTTAAATTCTTGAATAGAAATATTCTTCATTGCGTTCGGGAGGAATCTTAATTAATGTCATATGTTTAGTCGGGTATGAAATTAAAAGAATAATGCCGTCGACATTCAATTTTCTATACACAAATTCTGAAGTAATTTTTCTACAAAACAAATCGTGGAAGCCTCAGGCTTTTTCAAGCAACAAAATAGGCTTGGAGTTTTAAATAATATTTTTTTCAAGGAGCTACACTAGGCGTGGATTTTTAAGGAAATTATTTCACGGACCAGTATCAAAATAATCGTGGATTTTTTAAGAATATTTTTTCAAAGACCTGTACCCCAACAAGGCGTGGATTTTTAAAGAACATTTTTTCAAAGTCCTGTACCCCAACAAGGCGCGAATTTTTAAAGAATATTTTTTCAAGGACCTGTACCCCAACAAGGCGTGGATTTTTAAAGAATATTTTTTCAAGGACCTGTACCCCAAATAGGCGTGGATTTTTTAAAAATATTTTTTCAAGGACCTGTACCCCAAATATGCGTGGATTTTTAAAGAATATTTTTTCAAGGACCTGTACCCCAAATATGCGTGGATTTTTTAAAAATATTTTTTCAAGGACCTGTACCCCAAATATGCGTGGCATGGATTTTTAAAGAATATTTTTTTCAAGGACCTGTTCCCCAACAAGGATTTTAAAAGAATATTTTTTCAAGGACCTGTACCCCAACAAGGCGTGGATTTTTAAAGAATATTTTTTCAAGGACCTGTACCCCAAATATGCGTGGATTTTTTAAAAATATTTTTTCAAGGACCTGTACCCCAACAAGGCGTGGATTTTTAAAGAATATTTTTTCCAGGACCTAAACAAGGCGTGGATTTTTTAAAGAATATTTTTTCAAGGACCTGTACCCCAAATAGGCGTGGATTTTTAAAGAATATTTTTTCAAGGACCTGTACCCCAAATAGGCGTGGATTTTTAAAGAATATTTTTTCAAGGACCTGTACCCCAAAAAGGCGTGGATTTTTAAAGAATACTTTTTCAAGGACCTGTACCCCAAATAGGCGTGGATTTTTAAAGAATATTTTTTCAAGGACCTGTACCCCAAATAGGCGTGGATTTTTAAAGAATATGTTTTCAAGGACCTGTACCCCAAATAGGCGTGGATTTTTAAAGAATATTTTTTCAAGGACCTGTACCCCAAATAGGCGTGGAATTTTAAGGAATATTTTTTCAAAGACCTGTATACCAACAAGGGGTGGATTTTTAAAGAATATTTTTTCAAGGACCTGTACCCCAACAAGGCGTGGATTTTTAAAGAATATTTTTTCAACGACCTGTACCCCAACAAGGCGTGGATTTTTAAAGAATATTTTTTCAAGGACCTGTACCCCAACAAGGCGTGGATTTTTAAAGAATATTTTTTCAAGGATCTGTACCCCAACAAGGCGTGGATTTTTAAAGAATATTTTTTCAAGGACGTGTACCCCAAATAGGCGTGGATTTTTAAAGAATATTTTTTCAAGGACCTGTATACCAACAAGGGGTGGATTTTTAAAGAATATTTTTTCAAGGACCTGTATACCAACAAGGGGTGGATTTTTAAAGAATATTTTTTCAAGGACCTGTACCCCAAATAGGCGTGGCATGGATTTTTAAAGAATATTTTTTTCAAGGACCTGTACCCCAAATAGGCGTGGCATGGATTTTTAAAGAATATTTTTTTCAAGGACCTGTTCCCCAACAAGGATTTTAAAAGAATATTTTTTCAAGGACCTGTACCCCAACAAGGCGTGGATTTTTAAAGAATATTTTTTCAACGACCTGTACCCCAACAAGGCGTGGATTTTTTAGAATATTTTTTCAACGACCTGTACCCCAAATAGGCGTGGATTTTTTAGAATATTTTTTCAACGACCTGTACCCCAAATAGGCGTGGATTTTTAAAGAATATTTTTTCAAGGACGTGTACCCCAACAAGGCGTGGATTTTTAAAGAATATTTTTTCAAGGACCTGTACCCCAACAAGGCGTGGATTTTTAAAGAATATTTTTTCAAGGACCTGTACCCCAACAAGGCGTGGATTTTTAAAGAATATTTTTTCAAGGACCTGTACCCCAACAAGGCGTGGATTTTTAAAGAATATTTTTTCAAGGACCTGTACCCCAAATAGGCGTGGATTTTTAAATTATATTTTTTCAAGGACCTGTACCCCAAATAGGCGTGGATTTTTAAAGAATATTTTTTCAAGGACCTGTACCCCAAATAGGCGTGGACCTTTAACCCAATAATTGAGAATTTTCAAAAAATTTTAAAAGGATTTAATTTTTTATTAGGGTTGCCACGTGCGTATGAGCAACAAGGGAACATAATTATAAATAAAGTGTACGCGTGTGTGAATGTAAGTAATAAATACCTTTCCATATTTAAAATATTAAAGGTATCACTATAACAAAGGAATGTCTGTCATCTCTTCAAACTCATACCTCCATCATTTTGGTGCTTGATTACAAAAGGCCATCCCCCTTCCCCTCACTAACAGCTTCATTTAAAATAGTAAAAAAGAAAGAAATTCAAATTAAATTTCTTCACCTTTCGACTGGATAGAGATTTTAATGCCGACATTAACGTAAATGGCTTTTGAATTGATGAGCAGACATTATTTTCTTGTTCTTCTTCGGCTGATGATTATGCTGCTGGTAGCAGAAGTTACGTTTTCCACAATTCATTGGCTGGATGGCTTTCAGTAATGAAAGGCATCAGGACAATAATGGTATTTAGGCGTTGCTGGTAATGGGAAAGGGGCTGGAGGGGGCTGGCATTCCCTGCAAGAATAACCAAACCAGCAGAAATGTTTCGTAATGAAGAAGACGAAGCGGACAGAAGTTTTTCCCCCATTTGTAAAAAAAAGTGCGTCGGTCTGGCAGCCACCAGCTCTTGATTGTTTTGTGAATTTAATTAGGTTGCTGGGTTGCTTTCCATTTTCATTAGAATTGAAATTGAATTATGCTTCAGACTACCAGCTACAGATGGTGTACGTACCTTGGCGAAAGAAGTGCGTTCTCCGCTTAATGCTTAGACGCAAGTAGACAATTGAAAGGTGTACTCCTCGTCAGCGGCAAGCCAACAACCATAAGGTGTCGTTTTTTATATGGAGAACCTTTTTAAAAAATTAGCACGCAGCAGCCATACCCCCTTGCGCCTGCCCCGCCCCCAACCTCCTTTGGTTGGAGTTAGTTAGTTTGTCGAACAATGACTTTGTTTTGCAACACAAAACACTTCGCCTGCAATTGTTTTGCCATTCAACGTGTCGACGAAGAGATTTGCATAAGAAAAGATCTCAGTTAAAAAAAAAAACTGTGTCCTTTATTTAAAAGGAAAGAAGACGAAAAATACAACAAAGCACATGTTTAAGGACATACTTGTTTGGGTAGGCACGAATCTGAAAGAGAATAACAATGACAAGAAACGAACTGTTTGAAGTGGAGATATGAAGTCATTCTTCTGTCTTGAAATAATTCTTTATTATGATTTTAATTGAAAAATGGATGAAAAACGGGAACACAACCAGCATCGTACCTGATGAAAATACAAGAAGATAACCTAAACAAAGGCCACTTCACTATCTACCAGAATATGACATGGATACCTTTATAAACAATCGTCCTCAGTTCCGTTCTCCACATCTAGTGGTCTAATGGTCCTTGAAAAAATCGACGATAGGTCCTTGAAAAAATATTCTTTAAAAATTCACGCCTCTGGTAGGTCCTTAAAAAAATCCACGATAGGTCCTTGAAAAATTATTCTTTAAAAATCCACGCCTTATTGGGGTACAGGTCCTTGAAAAAAATATTCTTTAAACATCCACGCCTTATTGGGGTACAGGTCCTTGAAAAAATTTTCTTTTAAACATCCACGCCTTGTTGGGGTACAGGTCCTTGAAAAAAATATTCTTTTAAACATCCACGCCTTGTTGGGGTACAGGTCCTTGAAAAAATATTCTTTAAAAATCCACGCCTTGTTGGGGTACAGGTCCTTGAAAAAATATTCTTTAAAAATCCTTGAAAAAATATTCTTTAAAAATCCACGCCTCTACTGATCCTTAAAAAAGCATTTTTAAAAAATCCACGCCTCTACTGGTCCATATTTTTTTCTTTAAATCTACGCCTCTATTGGTTCTTGAATAAATTTAATGGTCTAATTTTTGATCTTATGACCCTTGGTTATCCCTTTGCAGATTTCCAATAAATCTTTCAATATATTCTCACCGCCTTTCTCCTCAAAAGTTATTTACACCACCTTACACGCACAGAACATAAATCACTTGGAACTGTAACTAAATATTACCTTCGAATATCGACATAAATTCCGACAATAACAAAAATAACAACACTTTCGATGTAACAGAAAAATTAAAGAAAATTGAATGGCGCGGCAGCCGACAAACATTAACGATGTATGGCGTAAATCAACCACATCCCAATCTCAGGACGAAGAAGAAGATCACAACCACAACGAAGTGACACCACTGAACACGCAAGCTTTTAACCTCTGCTGCTTTAGTCAGGGTAAGTGGATGTAAAAACAGTGGGTCGCTGGAAATAACTACTTACATGAGAAACAACAACATCAATTACAAGAACACCATCACACACACAGACACACTTCCCCACACACACGGTGTAATATCAACAGCTGTCACACAAAACTTTTCAATCTGTGCAAATGTGGTAAATCAAACGAATAATCGACGAACTGCTGGCAACAATTTGCATCGAACAAAGGACCAACAACAACAACAGCGAGAACACGGCCAACTATCAACAACTTTGTCATTTCATTTCAACCATATAGAGAAGAGAGCAGAGAGCGTGCACACAGCTCAGACACCATTCCAGCTGACAATGTGATGAAATATCACACCCTGACCTGTACCGACCCGACCCGCCCATTACCTTCAACTAATTGCCAATGGAAATAGTAGTTCAACCAAGTTTGTCATCATCGTTGTCGTCAGCAGCAACATCATCGTCGTCACCATCCTGCGGCCACCACCAATCAACCTTTCAAAAGTTTTCCTCAGCATTGACATGTTTGTCTGTATGTCCCCACAAACTGAGTCTCACATTCCGACCATTGACTTAAATGGGAAAACTACTTCAATACTACTATCAGCAGGGTGTTTGCATGATGGTTTGTTGTAACAACAACATGACAACCACATTAACAGCATTTGATTTTGTTAATGGCATTGATGAAAAGTTTTCCCAACCTCTATTAGTGGGGGCTTGGAGAAGAATGTATTGTGATTTTTTCCATACATCACATATAACTTGTTGAATATTATTAATTATTTATCCAGACATTTGGTTCGGCTAATTTGTCGTCAAGGAAATGTGATTTTTCCCAAAGGACAACTTAAAGAATATTCCAAAACTAAAAATGTTTCTTAAGGATTTTTAAAGGAATATTTTTCAAGTACCAACACAAGTCGTGGATTTTTTAAAGAATATTTTTTCAAGGACCATCCAACAAGGCGTGGATTTTTTAAACGAATATTTTTTCAAGGACCAGTCCAACAAGGCGTGGATTTTTTGAAGAATATTTTTTCAACGACCATCCAATAAGGCG
>NW_026873901.1:0-15401 GCF_032173495.1 Musca vetustissima
ACTTACCCTCCTCCAGACATTGCAGGATATTACCCGCATAGGATAGACAATCTGTGGTGGCATTAGAATTGACACTGCCCGTTGTTGCCAATGAAGAGGTGTGGGCTACAGGTAAAACGCCACGGCACAGTGACATACATGTTGAGGGTACACCACGGCGTACACAGCATGGTGTGTGATCACGACCTCCGGCGGCACATTTGGCAATAATGGCTGCAAAAGAAATGAAAAAGAAGAAGTGGAATAAGACCATTAATTCTGCAAACAGTGGTGTCTTGGACATTGAGAAAGTGGCAAGTGATGGTGGTAAATGTCGGACAATGTAGTTGTGGTTGCAGCACCGCCCAAGCAGGATAAAATTTCGAGTTGTTGGGACATAAGTAACAGAAGAAAAGTAATTATTTTCAGTTTTTATGTTATCCTTTAGCCAACATGGCTGAACGAGCACATTGGATGACTGGTTGGTTGGATGTCTGCTGGGTTGGATTGGTTCGTTGCTTGGCTATTGAATTTAAAGGCAACACTTATAGGGCAAGCCTATAATGGCGACCAAAAAAAACCCATGGAAGAAGTGACTGTGGCAGTAGCAGCAACGACAACAACCAGGCGACAACGGAGTGGTATATAACTTTATTCGTATGCATATCATGTTGCATATAAATCTTATTTAATGTCTTTTATTTCATTGCTGGCCCATTCCGAAGAACTAAGGCTCAAGCATTCAGGTTGGCAATAATGTTGTTATTGTTGCTGCTGTGTTGCCGTTGACCTTGTGTTGCAACAGCAACTGCAACTATTTATCGAACAACATAACACACCCAAGAAGTTGTATTAGGGGCGGAGCAGGGTGTAGAAAGGGTAGCTTGGATTTCTTTAATACATTCATACTTACACATTTGTGCCCAACACGCCGGTCCCAGCTTCTCAATGTCCAACAATTTTATATTGTAACTGCACAGCGGTACACATGGTGGCAATAGCCCCGATCCATGACTGCATTTAGACATATCATAGTTGGGCTCCTCGGTGTCCTCCATTCCTACGGGTTTGGTGCGTGTGATTAAACGTGGTGAGGGTTCACTTTTGCCATATGCATTTCTGGATACTACATAGAATTCATAGTAGAGTGCGGTTTCTAAAAGGAGATGAAGAAGAAGAGAACACAAGTAGATGCAGAATAAGTGAAAATGCAAAAACATTAGATGTTAGATGTATGTGTGTGGTGTTTCCGTCTGTTTTTTTTTTGCTGAGCGGAGGCTTTAGTCAAGATGAAATAAATTTATAAAGAAACATGTTGCGGTTATAAATTCTTTTTCTATGAGTACTTTTGAAAGTTGCACAGCAGCATCAGTTAGCCTAGTAAGGGCAGCTAGTACTATAAGTAGTACGTGTTTAAATTGACGTTATAAATAGTGTCAAAGGAAATGAGAAGAAAATAATATATTCGTGAGGAAGAACTGAATACAAAAATCTAATTTCGTTGATATCAATAAATTTAAATGCACTGAAAATGTTGGCCCTTTGACGGAACGAAGGAAGACTATTTTTAATAAAACGAGAGAAATGTAAGTTATGTTAACTTGAACTTTTTATATCCTACACCCGTAAGTGGACATAAAGATACCTAAAATTGATACAATCTTATGTACGTGCAAATTGCTGTCTGGAAAAAAGATACCTTTAAACGCGATGGACCTGGGATGGGTGATATATATATTTATTTCAATCCCCTCTAATCCCCCGTAATCTTCTAAGAGTCCACGCCTTAAAATCTATTCGCATTTTTGTAAGAGTCCACGCCTTAAAAAATATTAGTATTCTTATAAGACTCTACGCCTTAAACTTATTCTTATAAGACTCCATGCCTTAAAAATATTGTTATAAGACTCCCTTCAAGACTCTACGCCTTAAAAATATTGTTATAAGACCCCATGCCTTAAAAATATTGTTATAAGACCCCATGCCTTAAAAATATTGTTATAAGACCCCATGCCTTAAAAATATAGTTATAAGACTATCTCCATGCCTTAAACATATTCTTATAAGACTCCACGCTTTAAAAAAATATTTCTTTAAAAACCTATATATTAAAAAATATTTTTATAAAAATCCACGCCTTACAAAAATTTTTTTTATAAAAATCCACGCTTTACAAACATTTTTTTTTATAAAAATCCACGCCTTACAAAAATTTTTTTATAAAAATCCACGCCTTGAAAAAAACATTTTTTATAAAAAACCACGCCTTGAAAAAAATATTTTTATAAAAATCCGCGCCTTAGAAAAAAAATACTTTTATAAAAATCCACGCCTTAGAAAAAAAAAATTTATAAAAATCCACGCCTTAGAAAAAATATTTTTATAAAAATCCACGCCTTAGAAAAAATATTTTTATAAAAATCCACGCCTTAGAAAAAATATTTTTATAAAAATCCACGCCTTAGAAAAAATATTTTTATAAAAATCCACGCCTTAGACTTAGAAAAAATATTTTTATAAAAATCCACGCCTTAGAAAAAATATTTTTATAAAAATCCACGCCTAAGAAAAAATATTTTTATAAAAATCCATGCCTTAGAAAAAATATTTTTATAAAAATCCACGCCTTGAAACAATAAAACACAATGAAAAAAATATTCTTTTAAAAATCCATGCCCTAATGGACCTTGAAAAATTATTCTTTTAAAAATCCATGCCTTAATGGACCTTGGAAAAATATACTTTTAAAAATCCATGCCTTAAAGGACCTTAAAAAATATTCTTTTAAAAATCCATGCCTTAATGGACCTTGAAAAAAATATTCTTTTGAAAATCGGCGCCTTAATGGATCCTGAAAAATGTTTTTTTTTTTAATCAACACCTTAAGGGTCCCTGAAGACAATATTCTTTTAAAAACCCACGGCTTGGAAAAAAATATTCTTTCAAAAATTCACGTCTCAATGGTCTCATCAACACATATGTTCTGTTCCCAATCAACCCATATGTTCTGTTCCCAATCAACCCATATCTACATACCTTTACAACAGTACTGTAATCATCACCAACTCCCAAACGTCTAAATTTTACATGGAATGTTGTTATGGTATCCGCTAGTCTTTTTGGTTTATTCCAAAATGAGGAAAGTATCCTTTTTGGCAACCGTACGCAATTTGGTGGTTGGATCTGCCAATACACCATAACCTTGAAATAGGCAACTGCTAAATTCCGACATAAAACGCAGGCACCTAAAAGAAAAAATGAAAATGAAAAAGCAAAAACTAAAATTAATTCCACCACAATTTCTTTCAATTAAATACTCACTTAAACAAATTGAAATCCAATGTCGACACCTTGCCCGAACACAGCGGGAAACATATACTCGGTATACCACGGGCTCTACAACATGGCGTATGATCAATATTATTGGCCAAACAACTGAAAGTGATGTTTGACCATGGTGCACAAACCATAAAATCGGGCAGAGTTGCCAAATCAGTTTTTTGCGGATCACACATTTTATCCAAACACATTCGGTAGGTCATACCACGCGATTCACAACAACTACGGATGTCAGGCAAATCTGGCATCTCCATTTTAGTTTCGGGTTCTGCATCCTCCTCATTGGACAGGGAACTTTTGTGCGTAAAGATGCGCAGTCGTTCGCTGGGCAAACTTGAACCAAATTCATTTTCGGCCGTCACCACAATTCCATACATTCTTTGTGGCTTTAAATCTGGTATTCGAAGTGATGTTGTGTTGCCATTTACCGCGCGCATAATGACACTTTCATCCTTTTTCGTTAGACGTGTTTTAGCCACATCATCGTCACTATCGTCCCCTGCCGCCGCCGAATCATCATCCTCATCAAAGGAATGCAATTCCGTTACATTGATTTTGTATTCTTTCACCGTGTCGGGTAGCTTTTCAGGCGGTGACCAGCTAACCGTTACAGCTGTTTCGCTAACCTCACTGACTGTCACTTCCAGTGGGTTGCTGGGTATCTGTTGGACACACTGCAGTATGCACTGCAGGCCACTCTGTGTATGGTGGACACAGGACACTCGTTTACGCAGCATATCAGTGAATGGGGTGTACTCGCCGCGACACATGTCTTGACACAAATCAGGTATTTGATTCTCAACACAACAGGGTACATGATTACGACCATCGGCCATGCAGCGCACGATTCGTGGGAAATCCTTTTCGCATGCCTCCGGCTCAATACAGGTGGTGCGATCCAAAATTTTGTGGACATTACAAAAGCCCATACAGCTTTGGCTTACGTTGTCACGTTCACAGCATTCGGTAAAGTCATGCGTCACCTGGGCTGGTATGGAGGCGGTGCGCCAAAATGAGCGATTGTCCGTTGAGTCCAGAGGTGGTGGTACTAGAAAAACATCGCTGTTTTCGTCACCAAAATCCCGATTATTGTTGGTATTGTTTCTGTCTAAGGTTTTGTAGGTTGTCTGAACTGAAGCGTTACAAACAAGCACACAGAGAGTGGCAGGTGGTGGTGATGATGGAATGGTAAAACGAGAACAAGACATGAAAAGCAAATGAAATAATTAAAATTAATTGTTTGGACATTTACAAGGGTAGGGTGAGTTTTAAAAATGTATTTAGACAATTTTCAGCGTAGGAATTTGAACAGGAAAATTTCCAGGCTAAATAATACAAATATTCTTATAAATATTTACGCCTTGTTAGTTTCTGAGAAAAGGCTTAATGAACACTTAACACATATTTCTATAAGAATCTGCTCCTTTATGGCTATTAAAAATATTTTTGAAGGCATCAACGTTTATTCTTATAAAATTCTCTAATTAATGCACGAAACTAATTTGTAGGATTTCACACCTTAATTGACACTTGAAAAATTATTCTTGTAAAAATCCACGCCTTAATGGTTATTTGAAGAATATTCTTATAGGAATGTACAACATAATGACACTTGAAAAATTATAAGAATCCACGCCTTAATGTTTACTTGAAAAATATTCTTACATGAATCAAAGTCTTAATGTCCCTTAAAAAATATTCCCATAAAAATCCACGCCTAGTAAATGAAATAACATTATAAGAATCCACTCTTTCATGACCACTTGAAAATGTTTCTATTAGAATCCACACTTTAATTTCCACTTGAAAAATATTACTATAAGAATTCACGCTTTGAAAATATATTTTTATAAAAATCCACGCCTTAAAAAAATATTATTATAAACGTCCGCGCCTAGAAAAAATAATTTTTATTAAAATTTACGCCCTGAAAAATATCTTTGTAAAAAAATACGCCTAGAACAAATATTTGTAGAAAAATTCGCGTCGTGAAACATTTTTTTATAAAAAAGTAATGGTTTGAATTTTTTTTACAAACGTCCGGGCCTTGAAAATTTATTTTTAAAAAACCACATTTTCGAGAAAATATTTTTTTACAAAAATCGACGCCTTCAAAAAAATTCTCGTCTATGCATAATATTTTTATATAAATATCAGCTTCTTGAAAACTTTATTTTTATAAAAATCTACACCTTGAAAAATATTTTGTATGAAAATCCACACCTCGGACGAAATATTTATACCCCTCACAACACTGTGGTACAGGGTATTATGTCTTTTTGCATATGTTTGTAACAGGCAATAGGAGACGGGATAGACCCACAGTTCATTTTAAGAATATGTATAGAATCGCTTTCTGAGTCGATTTAAGCATGCCCGTCCGTCCGTTTGTCCGTCTGTTCGTGTTAAATTGTAAACAATGTACAGGTCACACTTATAATCCGATTTGAATGAAATTTGGCAAAGCTCATTTATTTGGTCCAAAAACGAACCCTATTGCACGAACCCGGTTCAGATTTAGATATAGATCCTATACATATTTTCGTCCGAATTGTGTACCAAAGTCCCTATATATATTTCGATTTGCACGAAATTTGGCATAGAGTACTGAATTGAGCCTGGAGTGATGTGTGCCAATTGTCGTAAAAATCGGTTCAGATTTAGAAACAGGTCCCATATATATTTTTGTCCGATTTAATGTAAATGGTGCACCAAAGTACCTCTACATCTTTTGATTTGCACTAAATTTTGCATAGCGTACTGAATTGCGCTGGAGTGATGTGTGCCAAGTATCGTGAAAATCGGTTCAGATTTAGATACAGCCTAAGTTAATATATTCTAAGTTGAGACAAGTTTCGTTGAAATCGGTTCATATTTGGATATAGCTTCCCTATATATTTTCGTCCGATTGTAACAAATGAATGGCATGTATATGGATTGATCTAAATCGGTTCACATTTAGATAAGGATCACACATTTTAATTCATCCAATTTCATGATAATGGTCCGACGTGTGTTAGGATGCATCTGTTTAATATACCCATAGTGGTAAAGGGTATCATATAGTTGGCACGTCCGACTTTACTACTTTTGCTGGTTTTTGTTTATATTTGTCTTTTTAAAAATTTACGTTTTGAAAAACTTTTTTTTTAAATATCACCGCATATTTATATTAAATATATTTATACCCTTCACCACACTGTGGTACAGGGTATTATGTATTTTGTGCATATGTTTGTAACAGGAAAAAATAATCGAGATAGACCCATGGTTCCTTTTGAGAATATGCATAGAATCACTTTCTGAGTCGATTTATGCATGTCCGCCTGGCCGTCCATGTATTTTTGTTAACAAAGTACAGGTCGCATTTATGATCTGATTTGGATGAAATTTGGCACAGGTCACTTAATTGGCCCAAGGACGAACCCTATTGAAATTGGAGAAAATTGGTCCACTTTTATGCATAGCTCCCATGTAAGGGTACCCCCTTTCGGTATTTGGACGTTCTTGAGCGCGTTTTTTAACTAAATTCGCTGAGATTTGGTACTTTGATTTCTTATTGGGTAGCAAATCTCTCTACCAAAAATTATAAATAAAGGTCAATTTTTTCGGATAGCCCCCATTTAAGATTACCCCCAATTTTCGGTATTTTGGGGGTTTTGATCGCATTTTTCGACCGAATTCGCTTAAATTTGGCACTTTGTGTTCCAATTAGGTAGCAAATCTCCCTATTAAAAATTATAAATAAATGTCTATTTTTTCGGATAGCCCCCATATAAGGGTACCCCCAAATTTTCGGTATTTTGAGGTTCTTGAGCGCGTTTTTAAACTGAATTCGCTGAAATTTGGTGCTTAGAGTTCTTATTGGGTAGCAAATCTCCCTACCAAAAATTATAAATAAAGGTCAATTTTTTCGGATAGCCCCCATTTAAGATTACCCCCAATTTTCGGTATTTTGGGGGTTTTGATCGCATTTTTCCACCGAATTCGCTGAAATTTGGCACTTTGTGTTCCAATTAGGTAGCAAATCTCCCTATTAAAAATTATAAATAAAGGTCAATTTTTTCGGATAGCCCCCATATAAGATTACCCCCAATTTTCGGTATTTTGGGGGTTTTGGTCGCATTTTTCGACCGAATTCGCTGAAATTTGGTACTTTGTGTTCTTATTGGATAGCAAATCTCCTTACCAAAAAATTATAAATAAAGGTCCTTTTTTCGGAAAGCCCTATATAGGGGTACCCCCAATTTTCGGTATTTTCGGGTTCTTGGGCTTGTTTTATAATTGAATTCTCTGAAATTTTGTACATTGGGTTCTTATTGAGTACCAAATTACTCCACTAAAAATTATAAATATAGGTCCAATTTTTCTGGTAGACCCCATATAACGGAACCCCCAAAATTTTTGGTTTTTTGGGGGTTCTGATCGTATTTTTCGACCGAATTGACTGTAATTTAGTACGTCGTGTTCTTATTAGGTAGCACATCTCTCCACTATAAATTATAAATATGGGTCAATTTTTTCTGGTAGTCCCCATATAAGGGTACCCCCAGTTTTCGGTATTTTGATGTTCTTGAACCAAATTATTTTTATACCCTTTAACACACTGTGGTACAGGGTATTATGTCTTTGTGCATATGTTTGTAACAGGCAAAATTAAAGGAGACAGACACATGGTTCCTTTTGAGAATATGCATAGAATCACTTTTTGAGTCGATTTAAGCACGAAATTTGGCACAGCGTAACAAATTAGGTCTAGAATGATGTGTGTTAAGTTTCCTGAAAATCGGCTCAGATTTATATATAACTCCTATATATATTTTCGTCCGATTTAATGTAAATGGCGCACCAAACACCCTATATATCTTTCGATTTGCACGAAATTTGGCACAGCGTAATGAAGTATCTCTAGAATGATGTGTGTTAAGTTTCCTGAAAATCGGTTCAGATTTAGATATAGATCTCATATATATATTCGTCCGATTTAAGGTAAATTGTGAACAAAAGTAACTATATATCTCTCGATTTGCACTAAATTTGGCTCAGCGTAATGAATTAGGTCTAGAATGATGTGTGTTAAGTTTCCAGAAAATCGGTTCGGATTTAGATATAGCTCCCATATATATTTTCGTCCGATTTAATGTAAATGGTGCACTAAAATCCCTTAATATCTTTCGGTTTGCACTAAATTTGACACAGCGTAATGAATTAGGTCTAGATGTGTGCTAAGTTTCCTGAAATCGGTTCAGATTTAGATATAGCTTTTATATCTGACCAAATGAACAATATAGTATCTGTTGCAGGATGATGTGCTTATGGTTCCAATTTCATTTTACTGGTCCTTTAAAAAGTCGACGTCTGTTAGGATTCATCTGTTGAATATACCCAAAGTGGTGAAGGGTATCATATAGTCGGCCCCGTCCGACTTTACTACTTTCCTTACTGAAAATAACAAACAAAATTGTGGGGGAAATTGTGTCGAAAATGCTTTTATAATATCATGCGAACAGAGTATTCGAGTCAAATCAAACATTGTACAACCTAGAATACGCTGCGTATCATAACTATAGACGCGCCTTTAATTCAATTGGTATGTTAGTTGACAAATAAAATAGACCCATTAAGTTATTGTTCACAATAAAACGATCAAAAACACATATTATCCAACAAAAATAATTAATTTATTCTTTATGGTTTCGCCGAATTCTGCACTTTCAAAATTGTTGGTGTTGCATAACTATAGACGCACTTTTACAAAATTAGATAAATTTATTTTTTAAAACTTAAATAAAATAAAATAACTTTTATAAATAATGGGTAGGGCCTCCCTTATTTTGCATAAGTTCAAAAATTTTATCCATCACACTGTTGATTAAAATTTTTCGCAAGTCTTCATCGATTGACCGCCATTCATCGATAATCACTTCTTGGAGATAAAATAATGTTAGGTATTGGCGGTTTTCTGCATAGACACGACGAGTCAAGATTCCACACATGTTCTCGAATTTTCCACACATGTCCACACATGTCGGAATTTTTAATATTTTTTTTTTAATTTTAACCATACTTGAGTACGGCGACTTTTATGAACTGGCGCGTTGTCCTTCTGAAAAACGAGTCCTTCACTGTTGCTACTTTCCCAAAATTTTAATAATTTGTCTTCCAAGATTTGAACGTTCTCCATTGAATTCATCCGACAACTAGGAAAGGTTTCCGGGGCTATAAAATGCTCCCAAGACCATTACGGGCGGAATCACCATATTTCATAAAACGATATTTCGATGGCGGTTCCTTAATGATATTGGGAACATTTTATGACAAGTGCAGAAACCATACAGAATAAATTATTTATCTTTGTTGGATAATATGTGTTTTTGATCGTTTTATTGTGAACAATAACTTAATGGGTCCATTTTATTTGTCAACTAACATACCAATTGAATATAAGATGCGTCTATAGTTATGATACGCAGTGTATTAACCATATTGTTGGGAGATGAAAGTTAGCAGTCCACTCTTTTAAGTACCATCCCCACGAAGGGCCAACATTTTGAAACTTTGTAAATCTTATATAAAACCAACAGAAAGTCCAAATTTCACCCAAATAGTATTTTGTTGCTTTAATGTGAACAACACAACACATGGTCGTACGTTAAATCAATTCGAGTACATTTATGGAAAAATTTTCAAACTATCATTTGAAAATTTCTGGGGGAACACTTATTGTACCTAAACTAGAGGTGTGCAACGAAAAAATTCTCAGAGAACAAATGAGAAACCGCCATATGAAATGACTTACTAAAAGAGAACGAACTTTTTTGTACATGTAAACCTGGGCACCAGTTCCCATGCTGCACTGTTTAAAATTTAATCTCAATAAATAAGTCGAAATTATATATGGAAGCTACGAGATATCTATATCTGAACCGATTTGAAGCAAACCTCCCAGAGATTACTTTATACTAATTTCAATACGTTGTGTCAATCGGCCTAGCTGTGGATCTTTAGTGCACAATTTATTTAAAATCGGACGAAACTATGTATGGAAGCTATATCTAAATCTGAACCGATTTTCACGAAACTTAACACACATCATTCTAGACTTAATTTAGTACGCTATACCAAAATTCATGCCAATTAAAAGATTAGCAGAGACTTTGGTGCACCATTTGCCTAAAATAGGGCGAAACCATATATGGGAGCTATATCTAAATCTGAACCGATTTTCAGGAAACTTAGCACACATCATTCTAGACCTAATTCCGTAGGCTATACCAAATTTCATGCAAATCGAAATATATATAGGGACTTTGGTACACCATTTACCTTAAATCGGGCGAAATAATTTAGTACGCTATACCAAAATTCATGCCAATTAAAAGATTAGCAATTAAAAGATTAGGGCGAAACTATATATGGGAGCTATATCTAAATCTGAACCGATTTTCAGGAAACTTAGCACACATCATTCTAGACCTAATTCCGTAGGCTATACCAAATTTCATGCAAATCGAAATATATATAGGGACTTTGGTACACCATTTACCTTAAATCGGGCGAAACTATATATGGGAGCTATATCTAAATCTGAACCGATTTTCACGAAACTTAGCACACGTCATTCTAGACTTAATTCAATACGCTATGCCAAAATTCGTGTAAATCAAATGATTATCAGGGACTTTGGTGCACCATTTACCTGAAATCGGACGAAAATATATATGGGAGCTATATCTAAATCTGAACCGATTTTCGCGAAACTTAGCACACGTCATTCTAGACTTTATTCAATACGCTATGCCAAAATTCGTGTAAATCAAATGATTTTGAGGGACTTTGCTGCACCATTTACCTAAAATCGGGTGAAAATATATATGTAAGCTATATCTAAATCTGAACCGATTTTCACGAAACTTGGCACACATAATTCCAGACCTAATTCAGTTGGCTATACCAATTTTCGTGAAAATCGAAAAATATTTAGGGACTTTGGTGCACCATTCACCTTAAATCGGACGAAAATATATATGGGAGCTATATCTAAATCTTAATCGATTTTTTAAACCATGGGTCTATCTCGATTATTTTTGCCTGTTACAAACATATGCACAAAGACATAATACCCTGTACCACAGTGTGGTGAAGGGTTAAATATAGTATATTCATATTAATATTCGGTATTAAACCAACTTATAATTTTTATTCTCTCTATAATAAATGCACATTAATTTTCTATTCATTAATTTCTATTTTTTTATACCCTCCACCATAGTATGGAGGGTATATTAATTTTGTTTTTCCGTTTGTAACACATCGAAATAATCATTTCCGACCCTATAAAGTATATATATTATTGATCAGCGTAAAATTCTATGACGATATAGCCATGTCCGTCTGTCTGTTGTAATCACTCTAGCGTCTAAACGAATTGAGATAGATCGCCAAAATTTTGCATAGAGTCGTCCTTTGTCTGCAGGCAGGTCAAGTTCGAAGATGGGCTTTATCGGTCAACGTTTAGGCATAGCTCCCATATAAGGGTACCCCCAATTTTCGGTATTTTGAGGTTCTTGAGCGCGTTTTGCAACAGAATTCGCTGAAATTCGGTACATTGGGTTCTTATTGGGTACCAAATTTCCCCAGTAAATATTATAAATATGGGTCCATATTTACGGATAGCCCCCATATAAGGGTACCCTGATGCACCAAACTCCCAATCATTGTCCGATTGGGACAACATTCTGCACAAAGTACTGAATTAGGCCCAGACTGATGTCTGAGAAGTTTTGTTAAAATCGGTTCAGATTTAGATATAGCTTCCACATATAGTTTCGTCCAATTTTTTGTGAATGATACACCAAACTCCCAATATTTGTCCGATTGAGCAAAATTTTGCAAAGCGACTGCAATTAACGAAAAAATTGTGTGTGACAAGGTTTGTTGAAATTGGTTCAGATTTTGGTATAGGCTATATATATATTTTCGTTCGATTTTATGTAAATGGTGCAACAAAGGCCCTATGTTTGTTCGATTTTTTGATAACAAAAAACAAATGGTGTATGTAACGGTTGCCCAATTAGGTCCATGTGACTGTATACAGCTCCCATACATAATTTAACTTAATTTCATGCAAATGGTACACCAAAGAATACAAGTTTGCCCGACTGACATGCAATTTTTCATTGATTTCAGAATGGTATGTGTATGGGGTTTCTTCAATTGTAACACATATCTATCTATATAGCATAATTAATTTCGACCGATTCCATCCCAATAGTCCTCCAAAGATTCTATGTCTCTTCTATCTATAGGATATTATAGATATTAACATCTTTTGTATGAACCAAAGTGGTGAAGGGTATCATGTAGTCAGCACCGTCCGACTTTTGAATTTTCCTTACTGATTTAAAATTTATTTAGATATATCTCATATATTTGCCGCCATTTGTATCTAAAAGTTGCAGCAAATACTTATCAAAGTATCCAATTAAGCCTAGAATGAGAATCTGAGAACCAGATTTAAATATAACTATTATGTATATTGTGCACTATATAAGCAAAGTTGATTGAGATGAAATTTTGAACAACGCGCTGTGCACCAGGATACCAAGGATCTTCTAATAACAACAAATACATTACTAGCAAACAATGGAATTATCAAAATATACACGTACTAATATTTCGTGCCTATAATATAATCGATTTATAATATTATCACAAATGAGTGCCTAGTATTGATTTTCAGCCTAATATGTACCACCAACCATAACAACAACAAGGTTCCCTTAATGAGTGGAGAATTTTCAATATAAAAGCTTTCAAGGAAAGTAAATAAACTAAAAATTTCAATTTTTTGTTTTCAATTAAGTCCATTGGGTCACACACACGGACACCCATATTAATTCACAAAACACAGTATCCATGGGAGAGAGTGTGGGCATGTGTTTGTGTGTGTGCACATTTCTGTTCAAATATGCAAACACATAATGCACATGGATATGTGGCAAATTATCTATTTATATACATATCAAACTGTTATATATATTTATGTATGTGTGTGCATGAGTGAGTATTTGTGTTCGAAAGACCCCCGTGTATGCGTAAAATTTTGACCATTTTTATTCATGTCGACACATTTAAAAACAAATATAATTTATGGTGTTGCTATTGTTGCTTAAACGTAATACCAGCAAATGTGTTTAAAACGTAGCCATAACCTCAAACAGCGTTGCTTTCATTGACACTTATATTACGAACAGTTTTCAAAAGGATAATACTCAGTACACACACAAACACGCACCCATACATTCAATTATTTGGACAACCAAAAGCACACAATTATGTGCTATGGTGACCATGGCGGGAAGAAAACAATAATAAAAGCCTTATCCATAAATCAAAAAACCATTAAAATTGTTTTTATTTTTGGTTATTGTTGTTCTTCTCCACACATTTTGGACCATTGACTGAGTCACAAGCATGAATTTATTAATCAGAGTATGAATTTATAAATACACAGGACAACGATGTATATAGTATCATATGGTATCCATGTGGAAGTACTTGAGTTGGTATTTGCAGGTGTGAGTGTGTACAGCAGACATACCATTTGCGGTTGCTAAAATTAAATGAAACTATTAAAGGAGGTGCATTTGGAAATTGCGAGGAATAAAGGAGGAAGGAAGGAGTTCCTTAAATATCTTCTGAAAAATATTAATATACCGACTTCTATAAGTAGACAACTACCAAGACATTAGCAAACTACTTCACCTTCACCACTTCGGGTACATACAAGGGATATTAATATCTACAATATCCTGTAGATATAACAGACATAAAATCTTTGGAGGCCTATTGAGATGGAATCGGGCGAAATTAAATGTGCTATTTAGATAGATATTTGAACCAATTGAAAAAAACCCATACACATACTATTCTGAAATCAATGAAATATTGCATGTCAAACGGGCAGACTTGGATTTTTGTCGTGAATGGTATAAAAAGCCACAGTTTGCTTCGAGATGTTCTTCGGCAACATAGTTTCGTTGGACTTGATTGGTCTTCGATTACCCAATGGTTGTTTTCTTTTTGGCATATACGCATAGATTCACGATTCGGCATCAGCAATAATCGTATAACTCGAACTATAATGAAGGATCAGAAATAAAACCTTTTTAAAGTTGTTCCTGCAACATCGGTATAGCATGAAGCTTAATCGTCTGGTAATCCACGTCGAAAATTGATAAAATTTGTCACAGAAAAACGTTTTCGTGTTAATTCTAATATATATTATAATTCTATAGAGAAAATATATTCAGCAGATTCCCTAGATATAGGAAACAACCAACTAATCTTGAGACTCTTTGGTCTACAGCTTGCCTAGAATATCTCTGCTCGTTATTTTCTTTACAGATATCCTTAGACATATTTCCTGAAGATTTGTTGAAAGTAATCGTTGTTCACATCAAAACCAAAGCCAGATATTTATACAAAGATCAATATATTTTTCAAGTACATTTTCAAATATATTTAAATATACGAGTAATAAGTGTGTATCTCCTATCGCTCTATATATATCTCTTATATGCATCTTTATGCATGCAAGTAAAACCCCGATTAAGTGCAATTAATTTTCTGTCAGCAACAATTGTATAAAAGGCATTCGCTAACAGATAAAGTTCAGGCTAGAGTATTTTCGTATAAAAATACTTCGCCCAAGCAATTTATAGCCGCAGCAAAGCGAATAACAAATTGTGGCTGAAAATATTTTGCACAGCAGCAACAACGACATCGTGTGTATGGAAATGTTTAATTATTGCTACAACTAGTAGCAGCAGTAGTAGTAGTTGTTGTTTTTGGTTTCACTGAAAGGATTCAATGACAGAATATTGTTGGTGTCTTTGCCGGTCAACTAGTGGCTGCCTACCCAGCTAGCCTTTCAGCCACCTGGCAACAAATAAATCGTACTTTTCGCAACAATAAACAAGCGAACTGTTGCGATTTTATTTATTTACTAAACTTTTTGCAGTCGTTTGGTAGCCTGAAGCGAAACACATACAACCATAAATACGATTCTATGTATATAT
>NW_026873902.1:0-15213 GCF_032173495.1 Musca vetustissima
TTTGAGAATATGCATGGAATCACTTTCTCAGTCGATTTATGCATGTCCGTCCGTCTGTCCGTCTGTAGATGTTAAATTGTAAACAAAGTACAGGTCGCATTTATAATCCGATTTGGATGAAATTTGGCACAAGTTACTTATTTGGGCCAAGGACGAACCCTATTGAAATTGGGAAAAATTGGTTCAGATTTAGATATAGCTCCCATATATTTTTTCGTCCGATTTAATGTAAATGGTGTACCAAGGTCACTATATATCTTTCGATTTACATGAAATTTGGCACAGAGTACTGAATTAGGTCCAGAATGATGTGCGCCAAGTTTTCTGAAAATCGGTTCAGATTTAGATATAGCTCCCATATATAGTTTCGTCCGATTTAAGGTAAATGGGGCACTAAAGTCCCTCTATATCTTTCGATTTGCATGAAATTTGGCACAGAGTACTGAATTAGGTCCAGAATGATGTGTGCCAAGTTTTCTGAAAATCGGTTCAGATTTAGATATAGCACCCATATATAGTTTTGTCCGATTCTATGTAAATGGTGCAACAAGGTTCCTTTCGATTTGCATAAAATTTGGCACAGCGTACTGAATTAAGTCTAGAATGATGTGTGCTGAGTTACGCGAAAATCGGTCCCGATTTAGACATTGTTCCCATATATATTTTCGTCCGATTTAAGGTAAATGGTGCACCAAAGTCCCTATATATCTTTCGATTTGCACGAAATTTGGCACAGCGTACTTAATTAAGCCTAGAATGGTGTGTTTTCATAAGTTTCATAAAAATCGGTTCAGATTTATATATATCTCCCATATAAATTCTCGTCCGATTTAAGGGGACCCCCCATTCTCGGGGTCAAAAATGTTGTTGATATAATTGGAATCTACACTAATTAAAGAATGTCCCTACAAAATTTCAAATAAAAAAATCTCAACAACTCTTAAAGATATATCCGATTTATTGTGTCAGCATCAAGTGACGGCTGAAGGGTTTCTCAAAATTTAAACGAGTTTTTCTCTAAACATTTTTTTTGCAAATGGCGGGCACGATAACTCAAAAACTAATAACCCAATCGACTTCAAATTTTTACACGTTTCTCTGTGAGTGTATAGCTATCGTATGAACTAGGATAAAGCCAATCGGTGAAGATCTTCCTTATTTTTTAACTTGGGATTTGGTAAAAAATCGGCGATTTTTCAAAAATATTTTTTCAAAGGTCCACCATTTTGTTAATTTTAGAGCGAAGTCAATAATCCTAGTTCATACGAGAGCCAGATGTGTACTCTTTCTAACACCGTTGGAATTTTCGGATTCCGATGTTCCAGTGAGGAGTTATCATGCCCGCCATCAAAAATATGGACTTTTCTTTAATTACAAAAAACAACAACAAAACAATAACAAAAATTTTTTGTAAATTATTTTTCTTAATTTTTAAATCTTCAAATATATATGTGTAAAGTTACAAACCTTAACAAACATTGGTTTTGATTTACCAGCCCATTGAAAATCTTGAAAAATTAATATCGTGAATGGGGGGGGTGGGGTCGGTTCCCTTAAGGTAAATGGAGCACCAATGTCCCTAAATATCTTTCGATTTTCACGAAATTTGGCACAGAGTACTGAATTAAGCCTAGAATGATGTGTGCTAAGTTTCGTGAAAATCGGTTCAGATTTAGATATAACTCCCATATATATTTTCGTCCGATTTAAGGAAAATGGTGTACCAAAGTCTCTGTATACCTTTCGATTTCCACGAAATTTGGTACAGCGTACTGAAGAAAGTCTAAAATGATGTGTGTTAAGTTTCGTGAAAATCAAAAATGCGACGTCTGTTAAGATTCATCTGTAGAATTTACCCAATGTGGTGAAGGGTATCATATAGTCGGCCCCGTCCGACTTTACCACTTTTCTTACTGGTTTTATCTGTGGAGATGGGACCTCGTCGATAAATTATTTATCGAGATCGATGAGATCCATTTCGATTTCATCATCCAATGGGTTGGGCAGATTCCCAACAATCATAGAAGTCAATAATTATGATATAAAAATTGATAGAAAATCATACATGGGACCATGTCAAAATGTGTAAATATATTTGAAATTATCTGCAAAGATGTGTCTTGTACTCCATACCTATCATTTGTTCGCAATTTCATCAAAGATCAATATTAATGGTTCCGCATTCACCATATGGTTCAGATGTATCCAAAACTGAAATAACAAAAACTTCATCTGAACACTTTAATTACTAAATTTTCGTGTAATTTGAGGACTGGAGACAGTAATCACCACCACACATAGTGCACTTATCCCAGCTCACTATTTGTGAGGATGATTTTATTGAAGTGCGCCCAAATATGGCGGTATTATGTATTAAGAAATAAAAAAATCCATATACTTATTAAGAATCCCTCACCTGTCATTTCATGATATGCCACATTCTTAATTTCACATATGACAGAGTGCCATTTATAAAAGAATATAAATCCATAATTTTTCATGACATTTCCATTATGCTAAGTACATGACGCCCACAAAAGAAAAGAAACGCATCACCTCAATCGGAAAACGGATGTTATGATAAAGGCCAAAAATCCCAACTAACATATGGAACAGAAACCGGAAATGATACATGAAGTTTCAGTTTTTGTTTTCGTCAGCAAAGCCACGACACAATTTCATGCAAAATAATATTAAAAATTGCCTTTCAAAGAAATTCATATGCAAGAGGGGGTTATACATTCACACCGAATATAAATTGCATAAATCAAAACAAAATTTATTACATCTCCGCTGAACGAATTCTTTTCACATTCGTTAGTGTAAAACTACATGAAATTCGGTCGAGGTTATTGTGATTTAATTACTGTTACACATGAAACCCCTCTGAGTGAGAAGAGAAGAAAAAACTATAGTTTCTTTTGATTTTTATTTGGGACACATGTAAGTATTTTCGTAGTATGTTCGTAACATTTTCTTGTTATTATTTTTCCGTATAAAATTTATTTTTTTTCTTCTTTTGATTTCAGAAGTCATAATGGAGGTTAGTTAACACGAAAAATTATTTGACGGATTTTTATGAGAATTCTTTGAATTTTGTTTTGAAGAAGAAGTACTTCACTGTTGTGTTTAATGTTGTTTTGAAGTCTCTTGTCGTACTTATAACTGTTTATGTTGTAAAACAAAAACACAAAAATAAACGAATCAAGACCGCAACATGTATATTAAAATGCATGAATATAATATGTTACGTTTCTGGAAAATGTTGGGAAACCTCTCATGGAACCACTACGTAATTAAAACTCATTAACTATTCATACTTTTTGATAAAGAAACTGTGGGTGCATGCAAAATTGAAAAAAAGGTCGGGACATTGTAATGGCATTGTAAATTGTGTGCTAGTAGGTTGTCTATGCTCTGAGAAAGTTAAATACCAAATTATATATACCGATTTCGTTTTGCATTATGTTCGACTTAACTGTCCAAAATTGTTCCGATTGAAATTTATGTGGAGATGTTTCAAAATTTGAACAAATTTAAAGCAAATTTGACATTTATCAAATTTATGTCCAGAACAAATTTCAAATGAATTGGATCACATTTTTCGGAAATTGTACGCAATATCGAATTATTAAACAAATTTCTAATCAAAAATATTATCGACCTCTTGTAGCGACTGATGTTGATATTAACACTTGAATAGAGTAAGTTCGGGTAATGTGGTATTATTTGTGGTATGTCTATTTTCTTTTTGGCGGTAACTTTCAGAATATTCATTGAAAAACACTAAATTTTTGTTTGTAAATTATTTAAAGTCTTAGCTTAATAATAACACAATTTGATCATCCAGATTCTGAAATATTTTAAATAAACTTGCAATATATATATTCATTAAGAAAATGTGCGGGTAAAGTGGTAATGGTAGTTTAATGTGGTATAATGTACAACATTATCAAAATGAATTAACTTTGATTTAATCGGACCCCCCATTCTCGGGGTCAAATTTTTTTTTTGATTAAATTCGAATCTACACTAATTGAAGAATGTCCCTACAAAATTTTAAGTGTAAATCTCAAGAACTCTTGAAGGTATAGCCGTTTTTTTGTCAGCATCAATTGACGGCTAAAGGGCTTCTCCAACTTTAAACGCGTTTTTCTCTTTTGCGAATGGCGGGCACGATAACTCTAAAACTAATAACCCAATCGGTTCCACACGGTTTTTAGACGTTTCTCTGTGAGTGTGTAGCTATCGTATGAACTAGGATAAAGCCAATCGGTGAGGATCTTCCTTAGTTTTTAACTTGGTTTTTTGTCAAAAAATCGGCGATTTTCCAAAAATATTTTTTCAAAGGTCCGCCATTTTGTTAATTTTAGAGCGAAGTCAATAATCCTAGTTCATACGAGAGCCAGGCATGTACTCTTTCTAACACCGTTGGAATTTTTGGATTCCGATGTTCGAGTGAGGAGTTATCATGCCCGTCATCAAAAATAAGGACTTCTTTTACAAACCAGTAAAGAAAGTAGTAAAGTCGGACTGGGCCGACTATATGATACCCTTCACCACTTTGGGTATATTGTACATATGTATCCTAACAATTGCATGTTTAATTTCCCTCTTTCTCCAACCTATCCTAACTTTAATTTCATTCGAGCAGCTTTAGAGCCGCCTACGTAACATGGGGAAAATTTATGGAAAACGATTTATAGCAAAATTGATACACGCTATTCAATACGCCGCGTTGTTAAAAATATAATCTATTTTCACGAAAATTAATACACATCTCTCTAGACTTAATTCAGTACGCTATGCCAAATTTTGTGCAAATCGAAGGATATATAGGAACCTTGGTGCACCATTTACATAAAATCGGACAAAAATATATATGGGAGATATGTCGAAATTTGAGCCGATTTTCCTGAAACTCACCACTCATCATTCTAGACTCAAGTCAGTACGCTATGCCAAATTTCGTGCAAATCGAAAGATATAAAGGGACTTTGGTGCATTATTTACCTAAAATCGGATGAAAATATATATGAGAGCTATATCTAAATCTCAACCGATTTTCACGAAATTTAACACACATCGTTCTAGACTTTATTCAGCACGCTATGCGATATTTGGTGCAAATCGAAGGATACACTATTGCACTATTTGTCGAAAATCGGACGAAAATATATATAGGAACTATATCTAAATCTGAACCGATATCCACGAATTTTAACACACATCGAAGGATATGTAGGGACGTTGGTGCATCATTTACATAAAATCGGATGAGCATATATATGGGAACTATATCGAAATCTCGACCGATTTTCCCGAAACTAACCACTCAACATTCTAGACCCAATTTAGAACGCTAAGACCAATTTTGTGCAAATCGAAACATATAAAAGGACTTTGATGCACTATTTACCTAAAATCGGACGAATATATATATATATGGAAGCTATATCTAAATCTGAACCGATTTTCACAAAATTTAGCACACATCGTTCTAGACTTAATTCAGTACGCTATGTCAAATTTCGTGCAAATCGAAGTATATATAGAGCCTTTGGTACACAATTTACCTTAAATCGGACGAAAATATATATGGGAGCTATATCCAAATCTGAACCGATTTTCACGAAACTTTGCACATATCATTCCAGACCTAATTCATTACGCTGTACCAAATTTCGTGCAAATCGAAATATATTTAGGGTCCGTTTACATTAAATCGGTCGAAAATATATATGGGAGCTATATCTAAATCTGAACCGACTTTCCCAATTTCAATAGGGTTCGTCCTTAGGCCGAATAAGTGACCTATGCCAAATTTCATCCAATTTGGATTATAAATGCGACCTGTACTTTGTTTACAATTTAACATCGACAGACGGACGGTCGGGCGACTCAGAAAGTGATTCTATGCATATTCTCAAAAGGAACCATGTGTTTATCTCGTTTCCTTTTGCCTGTTACAAACATATGCACAAAGACATAATACCCTGTACCACAGAGTGGTAAAGGGTATACATATATATGGTATCTATATCTAAATCTGACCCGATTTTCTCGAAACTTGGCACACGTCATTCTAAACTCAATTTAGTGCACTATGCAAAATTTCTCGCAAATCGAAAGGTACCTATTTTATCTTGGTGCCTCTTTTACCTTAAATCCGACGAAAATATGTATGGGAGCTATATCTAAATCTGACCCGATTTTCTCGAGTGCACTATGCTAAATTTTGTGCAAATCGAAAGATATATGGTACACCATTTACACAAAATCGGAAAAACTGTATATGTGAGCTATATCATTCAGGACCTCATTCAGTACTCTATGCCAAATTTCGTGCAAATCGTAAGATATATAGGGACTTTGGTATAGCATTTACATTAAATCGGACGAAACTATATACAGAAGTAGATATAACTCCGATTTTCTTCAATTTCAATAGGGTTCGTCCTTGGGCCAAATAAGTAAGCTGTGCCAAGTTTCACCAAATCGGATCATAAATGCGACCTGTAATTTGTTTACAATTTAACATAAACAAATTAACATAACAGAAAGTGATTCTACGTATATTTTCAAAAGGAACCATGTGTCTATCTCGTTTCCTTTTTCCTGTTAAAACATATGCACAAAGACATAATACCCTGTACCACAGTGTGGTGAAGGGTATAAATATCATGATTCTTGATAGAGAAGATATGAAGCCGTCGATTGGTGAAATTTAGCACATGCTGCAAAAAGGCATGTGTATGGATTGATGTTAGTCGGTTCACTTATAGATTATGAACATATATTTAAGTTCGTTTAATTTCATGAATATACCCAAAGTGGTGAAGGGTATCATATAGTCCGCCCAGTCCGACTTTACAACTTTCTTTACTGGTTTTATGATGTAACAAGTGAAAAGGCGTTAAGTTCGGCCGGGCCGAACTTTGGATACCCTCCTCCATAGTTATACTGACAGATACATGCAATGTAAATATAGGAACATAGCAAAAGGTGGGCATATACCGATAATTCTACAAACCGATTTTTGTAAACCATTATGTACACCAAATACAAACTTCAGCAATATTTAATGGGGATTTTTCCTAAAATCTGTAAGATCCAAAAAGTGCACTGATACTGATAACGCATGGTAGAGTATAAAATCTCAAACTTCAGTAATTTAGATTACAAAGTAATATGAGGCTATGCCTAAAGGGGGACCAATATTAATTACATAGTGTAGGAAATAGTGAATATTTGGGGATATCATTATATGAGGTCTATGCCTTATTAATGACAGGTATATGCCAATATTGAACCCAATATTTTAATTTTTATCTCAGTTCTTTCCTTCAGGAGGTATTACTATATTGAGGAGATACCGATATATTTCATTATCGTCATGTTTGAGTTTTCTTTTATCACAATATCATTAGAAGGCGGAATGCTTACAACAGATGGCTAAATAGTCTTTGTATGGTAAAAATTGGCTATTCCCCGTAACGCCTACCCAACCCCAACACACGGAACAAATCAGATAACTATTTTACTATAAAAAAGGGGGTTATATGGGGACGACCCCAAAAAGGGGGTGCATATTAAAAATTTTTGGTAGAGAGATTTGTTACCATATACGACTACAAAATACCAAATTGTAGCGAATTCGGTTGAAAAGCGCGCTCAAGAACCCCAAAATACTGAAAATTGGGGGGTACCCTTATATGGGGGCTATCCGAAAAAATGGACCTATATTTATAATTTTTTGTCGAAAGATTTGGTACCTATTAAGAACTCAAAATACTATTACAGCCAATTCGGTGGAAAAATACGATCAAAACCCCTAAAATACTGAAAATTAGGAGGTACAGTTATATGGAGGCTATCAGAAAAAGTGGACCTATATTTATAATTTTTTGTGGAGACATTTAGTGCCTAATAAGAACTCAATGTAGCAAATTTTAGTGTATTCGGTTGAAAAACGTGCTCAAGAACCTCTAAATACCGAAAATTGGGGGTACTGTTATATTAGGGCTATGCCTAAACGTGGACCGATATATCCCATCTTCGAACTTGACCTGCCTGCAGACAAAAGACGATTCTATGCAAAATTTCAGCTCCCTATCTCAATTCCTTCAGAAGATAGCGTGATTACAACAGACGGACGGACATGACTAGATCGTCTTAGAATTTTACCCTGATCAAGAATATATATACTTTATAGGGTCGGAAATGGATATTTCGATGAGTTACAAACGGAATGACAAAAAGGTATAAAAAGGGTCCAATTCACTCGTTCACTCGTTTCTGCTCGTCACTGTAGATATATCACCCATATATATTCTTTTGATATGATCTTTTGAACAGGGCGCTACGATGCAACGCTTCAATTCTCCTCGTGATAATTTAACTTCAAATGGATGCAAATTTGTATGTAGCTGTCATACCAAAATAGATTGCACAGATGGACTGATATATGTTCATACATCTATATAGAGTACATATTTAATTTCGACCGATATCATGTCAAGAAAACAAACCAACAACATTTAATAGTTTTATATAAATTAATGAAGATGACAGTAATACGATTGCCTGTGGTTTGTATCGCCCTTTATGTATAGACACATGTTCGTGCAACCATATATTCCTGTATGAATGTTTGTGTTGTTTGTCTTAATCACAATTTCTAGTATCAGGATTCTAAGGATGTTTTCCCTTCTTTGAGGTTTGTTTGTTGTTGTTTATAAAATGTTTGATGGCAAAGAATTAATAATACCTTGTTCGTACAGATATTGTCATAAATCATATGGTTGCTTTGAGGCTCATTTATTTGCTTTGTGGGTTTTGACAATATATTATTTTTCAATCTTGACTGGGATTTTCGTCAAAATAGTTTTGTGTTTTGAAGATTTATCACACCTTGGAGCAGGTGTTTTGATTAAAAGACAACTAAAGACATTTTTCGCACAGGATGTGACAGGCTAATTTCTTCTTTTGTTCACATTATAATAAATGTGAACACATTGCTGGGATTTTTGTGTAACTCTCAACATATTCTTGTTTTAACAAAAATTTAAATTATTTAATTTGAATATAATTTTTTGCAACAAACAATTTTCTTTAAATAAAAAACATATTTATACATACCTGCAGGTTATCCAAATTGTTAAATAGATTTATATGAAATGTAAGAATAGAAGAAAAATACATAAATTAATATTATATATCATAATTTCATGTTAAATGCATTTCTATGTATTTGATGGAATTTCCATTATTTTTTGTAGATTTTTTGCTCATATATTATTCCATATAATCATTAAATCCTTGTTATAACATTTTCTAACTAAAACAAAAAAGTATAACAATTTCATTCTGCAAAACATGCTCTTCACATCATTAAGTTATTTGATATAAAAACATTGTAATTTATTTTTATTAAAATAAGAGAAAATTGTTCATAGTTTAAAACACAAGAATTTCTAATTTCATTTAATGTTCTCAAATGAACAAAAACCAGAAAACAACCAAAACTTTTTTCCACATTGTTTTGTATCATAGGATAGAAACCATAAATTTTCAATGGACAAGGAATTACGAGGTAAATATGAAAATATTGGTCATAGAAGAGACCGGAAAAAAGGAGCTTCAACATAGACGGGCTAAAGACAGACAGTCTCTTGAGAAAAACTGAAATGAGTCTTTATAGACGAGTGGGAGGAAGTATTTTTATACGAGCTGTAGGGAGTCTCTACAGACGAGCTGAAGTCAGTGTGTCTTTATAGATGATCTGAAGGCAGGGTGTCTTTATTGAAATGGTGAAAGCATAGAGATAAATGTAGAAGGCCTTTATGGATGAGATGCAGACGGGGAGTCTTTATAGATGGGGTAAAGAAATAGATGATCTGAAGGCAGGAGTCTCAATATAGCCTGGCTAAAAGTACGAGTCGTTAACTTGGATTTTTATACCCTCACCACACTGTGGTACAGGGTATTATGTCTTTGTCCATATATTTGTAACAGGCAAAAGGAAAGGACATAGACACATGGTTCCTTTTGAGAATATGCATAGAATCACTTTCTGAGTCGATTAATGCATGTCCGTCCATCTGTCTGTTGGTTCATGTTTAATTGTAAACACAGTACAGGTCGCATTTATGATCCGAATTGGATGAAATTTGACAAAGCTCATTTATTTGGCCCAAGAACGAACCTTAATGAAATCGAAAAAATTGGTTCAGATTCAGATATAGCTCTCATATATATTTTCGTCCGATTTAATGTAAATTTGAACCAAAGTCCCGGTATATCTTTCGATTTGGATGAAATTTGGCACAGCTCATTTACTTGGTCCAAGAACGAACCCTATTGAAATCGAAAAAAATCGGTTCAGATTTAGATATAGCTCCCATATATATTTTCGTCCGATTTAATGTAAATGTGCACTAAAGTCTCTATATATCTTTCGATTTGCATGAAATACTAAGTAAATGGTGCCCTAAACTCCTTATTTTTGGCAGATTGACGCGAAATTTTTCATAATGTACAAAATTGGGGTATAGAATGACATAATTGCTTTTTGTAGAAATTCAGCGCATATATTCAACCGACTTCCTGTTTATAGGGTATCAAATAATCAACGAATGTCCGATTTAGATTTGCTTTAAATCGATTATATAATTTTGTCTCATTCTCTACCTATCCAAATTAAGAGTTTAATATAGGTTACAGATTGACATGTTTATCGATTGATCTAAGTCGGTTCACATTTAGATATAGATCACTTACTTTAGTTCATCCAATTCCATGTAAATGGTCCTTCGAAAATGCGACGTCTGTTAGAATATACCCAAAGGGGTGAAGGGTATCATATAGTCGGCCCCGTCCGACTTTACTACTTTCCTTACGGTTTATACCCTTCACCCCACTGTGGTATAGGGTATAATGTCTTTGTGCATATGTTTGTAACAGGCAAAAAAAATCAAGATAGACCCATGGTTCCTTTTGAGAATATGGATAGAATCACTTTCTGAGTCGATTTACGCATGTCCGTACGTCTGTCCGTCCGTGCATGTATTTTTGTGAACAAAGTACAGGTCACATTTATGATCCGATTTGGATGAAATTTGGTACAGGTCACTTAATTGGCCCAAGGACGAACCCGAAATTGGAGAAAATCGGTCCACGTTTAGGCATAGCTCCCATATAAGTGTATTTTTCGGTATTTTGAGGTTCTTGAGCGCGTTTTTTAACTGAATTCGCTGAAATTTGGTACTTATTGGGTAGCAAATCTCCCTACCAAAAATTATAAATAAAAGTTCATTTTTTCGGATAGCCCCCATATAAGGTTACCCCCCAATTTTTGGTATTCTGGAGAATTTGATCACATTTTTCGAAGGAATTCGCTGGAATTTGATACGTTGAGTTCTTATTTGGTAGCAAATCTCCATACCAAAAATTATAAATAGAGGTCCATTTTTTTCGGAAAGCCCCCATTTAAGGGTACCCCAATTTTCGGTATTTACGGGTTCTTGGGCTCGTTTTATAACTGAATTCTCTGAAATTTTTTACATTGGGTTCTTATTGGGTACCAAATTACTCCACTAAAATTTATAAATATATATCCACTTTTTCTGGTAGTCCCCATATAAAGGAACCCCCCCAATTTTCGGTATTTTGGGGTTCTTGAACCAAATTCTTTTTATACCCTTCACCACACTGTGGTACAGGGTATTATGTCTTTGTGCAGGGTATTATGTCTTTGTGTTTGTAACAGGCAAAAGGAAACGAGATAGACACATGGTTCCTTTTGAGAATATGCATAGAATCACTTTCTGAGACGATTTATGCATGTCCGTCCGTCCGTCTGTAGATGTTAAATTGTAAACAAAGTACAGGTCGCATTTATGATCCGATTTGGATGAAATTTGGCACAAGTCACTTATTTGGCCCAAGGACGAACCCTATCGAAATTGGGAAATATCGGTTCAGATTTAGATATAGCTTCCATATATATAATTTCGTCCGATTTAAGGTAAATGGTGCATCAAAGTCCCTCTATATCTTTCGATTTGCACGAAATTTGGCACAGAGTATTGAATTAGGTCCAGAATGATGTGTGCCAAGTTTTGAGAAAATCGGTTCAGATTTAGATATAGCTCCCATATATAGTTTAGTCCGGTTTAAGGACTATATATCATTCTATTTGCACGAAATTTGGCATAGAGTACTGAATTAGGTCCAGAAAGATGTGTGCTAAGTTTAGTGAAAATCGGTTCAGATTTAAATATAGCTCCCATATATATTTTCGAACGATTTAAGGTAAATGGGTCTCCAAAGTCCTTATATATCTTCGATATGCACGAAATTTGGCATAGGTTACTGAATTGAAACCAGAATAATGTGTGCTAAGTTTCGAAATCGGTTCAGATTTAGATATAGCTCCAATATATAGTTTCGTCCGATTTAATGTAAATTGTGCACTAAAGAACCAGAGATTGGCCGACCCGCACACAATTTTGTACAATGTACTGAAGTAACTATAATCTTTCGTGTGTTAAGTTTTCTTAAAATGGGTTCAGATTTACATAAGCTCCTATATATACTTTCGTCCGATGTTAAGTAAAAGGTGTACTAAAGACCCATAGCTAGGTCGATTGCCAAAACGTACTGAAATTAATATAAATGAATCTCGGGCAAGTTTCCTTGAAATCGGTTCCGATTTAGATATAGCATAGCTTCCATATGTAATATCGACTTTTTCATGTTGATTGTACACCAAATAATCAATGGGTGCTTGATTGATATTACATTTTAAACAGTGAAACGTACCAAACAGCGTGCGTAAAGTTAGCTTAAAGTCTATTTACAAATTATGGAATATATTGAAGAATGGCATGTGTAAGAATTGCTGGTAGTCGGTTTACTTATAGATAAAGATCGCAGATGGTGAAGGGTATCATATAGTCGGCCCAGTCCGACTTTACTACTTTCCTTACTGTTTTTGTTTTTTACATTTAACAATTTCTCGCGATGCCACCTTCGTTAAAATTCCAACTTTGTTCTAGTTTGAATGCAATTATATGAACCTAAAAAATTTACCAATGTATATAAATATATATAGGTAGATGTGTGTGCCCATACATTTTCAGTTGCGAAATATAAAATGTAATTTTCAGTTTTAATTTCACATTTGTTTTATGTTTTTGTTGCGGAATAGAGACACAAGTTTCGACTCTTTTTTTTTATTTTTGTGTACCTGTGATGTCCCATTGAAATTGACCACACATTCATTTATTTGAAGATATAAATCATTTCAAATGTTACGAGCATAACTAAGACCCTCTCAGTTTTTCAAAATGTACTTCATTTCAACAATTCTAGTAGAATTTTATTACCGTACTACATCTAAACAAACATGTACTCGAGTATAGTAGATACATATGTACGTATATGTGAATGGTACTTGAGTGGTATACTCAAATTGCTTGTTTAAGAGGAAGGCAGGGAATTTAAAATGCCAGTTGGTACTTTAAATGCCTAAATGTAAAATATTTTGCAAAATATTTGTCGACGTCTGTATGTTTGCGGTTTATGTGATACATGTATAATGGGGTTCAGTCATTTTTAATGATATCACTGCAGATGCTAAAAGATCTATAAATATTCAGGTAATATATAAGGACTCAACTAATATATATTGACTCAGCTAATATATTAAGGATCCTTGCTTTTAACTCGTCTACAATCATATTATCCTGTCTATAAGGACAAGGGGGTCTCGTAGATAAACACTCTCTTCGGCTACTTCATAAAGATCCCTGCTCATTCATATAGTCTCTCTTTGGCCAGTTTAAAGAGCCTGTCGTCGGTTGGTCCATAAAGGCTGTCTTCGGATCGTTCATAAAGGCTTCCATTAAAAAATGTTTCTCTTTTTTCGTTCCTTCCTAATGTCGATATGTATATGTATGTGTGTGCTTGCCCTGTAAGATATTATATGTACATGTATAATAATACTAAAAGGGTTAATCTCAAAAAAAGGGTTAATCTAAAAAAAGGATATTAGTCATTATGTTGAGGAAAGAATGTATATGAGCAACAACACACAAATATTGTTATTAAGTTCAAAGTAATTAACATTGAAACAAAATTAACAAGTGAAAAAGCGTTAAGTTCGGCCGGGCCGAACTTTGGATACCCTCCACCATAGATGACAGGTACTAGAAATGAAAATAATGGGGACATACCAAAAAGTGGACCTATACCGACATTTCTAAAAAGGGATTATGTAAACCATAATAAAGAATGCAGTAATTTTTAATGGATAATTATACACTGTGGCTAATTGAAATATCGATTCTTGACCCCATGTATCTTTGGACCAAATGCGCTTCAAAAAATTTCATCCAAACTTTGCCCATCTTATTATTTCTTCCAATCTTAGTTCAAATTCGAAGATGGGGAATATCGGTCCACTTTGTCTGGAATCTCCATACAGGGACTAGGTCATAATGCGGGTTACAGTTCATTATCGAACCTTACGTTCTACTTTTTTATCTCGATATCCTCCGCAGGTGAAATGATTACATTAGAGTCTTAGAACCAAACTCAAAACGCAGAACAAATCAGATAACCATTTTAATATAAAAAAGGGGGTTATATGGGGACTACCCCAAAATGGGGGCGAATATTTAATAATTTTTGGTAGGGAGATTTGTTACCATATACGACTACAAAATACCAATTTGCAACAAATGTTGTTGAAAAACGCGCTCAAGAACCCCAAAATACCGAAAATTGGGGGTACCCTTATATGGGGGCTATCCGAAAACATTGACCTATATTCATAAGTTTTTGTGGAGAGTTTAGGACCTATTAAGAACTCAAAATACTAAATTACAGCTAAATCTACAAAAAAATACGATCAAAATCCCCAAAATATTGAAAATTAGGAGGTACCGTTATATGGGGGCTACCAGAAAAAGTGGACATATATTTATAATTTTTTGTGGAGACACTTAGTACCCAATAAGAACTCAATGTACCAAATTTCAGCGGTTGAAAACCACCCAAAATACCGAAAATTGGGGGGTACTGTTATATGGGAGCTATGCCTAAACGTGGACCGATAAATCCCATCTTCGAACTTGACCTGCCTGCAGACAAAAGACGAATCTATGCAAAATTTTGGCGATCTATCTCCATTCGTTTCGACGCTGG
>NW_026873903.1:0-15221 GCF_032173495.1 Musca vetustissima
TTGTAATTCATCGAAACATTCATTTTCGACTCTATAAAGTATATATAACCTTGTTCAGCGTAAAAATCTGTGACGATCTAACCATGTCCGTTAGTTGTTACCACTCTTAGCCTCTAAACGAATTGAGATAGATTGCCATAGAGTTTTTTGTCTACAGGCAGTTCAAGTTCGAAGATGGGCTATATCGGTCCAGTTTACGCATAGTTCCCATATAAGGGTATTTTCGGTATTTAGGGGGGTTCCTCTCACTATCCGAAATTGCAGGAGGATCTTGTTGTAGGAATATTGACGTCTTGGATGTTATCACGATAGCGCCTGCAGTCTTGGCGGATGTGTCGCGGAGTTGGATCTGCCATCAGGGTTCCGGGGACGAGTGATGGTTAGGATGACACGGCACATTATGTTGCTTGACTGACAGCATCCTGGTTGATCGACGCTCGACATCTGGACACAGCCGGTTGCAATTCGGAGTGCATTATTTTGGGTTGTTTGCAAGGATCACCATTGTGTGTCACTAAGGAAAGAAGTCCAGACTGAGGCAGCATAATTCAGGATGGAACGACCTATAGCCTTATAAGTCATTACCAACGTTTCTTTATCCTTGCCACCAGGAGTTGCCAGCCAAAGCTTTCAGAACTTTATTCCTGGCTTTCACCTTCTGGACAGTGGGGATGTGCCTACCTTCAACGGAAATGTTGTTTGTTTGTTGTTTTTAGGGAAAATGTCCATTAAAAATTTTTGTATTTGGTGAACATTATGTTTACAGAAATCTGTTTGTAGAAATGTCGGTATAGGTTCACTTTATATTTTCATTTTAAGTACCTGTCAGTATACCTATGGTGGAGGGTATCCAAAGTTCGGCCCGGCCGATCTTCACTTGCAATTATTAAGATGATGCATATCTATATGTTTTCATACCACTTAACCTCATCATAAAGCTCAAGTTTATCGGTAGGTCTTAGAAAAGTTTTAAATTGTTACAACTTGTGTCCAATCTGCAGGATATACATGGTTACGACTGCTATATATCAGTCCACGTTTTTAAAAAATATTTGTTTTTAATTTTTTCTTAAAAGAGTTTGGCATAGGTCACTTATTTGACCCAAGGACGAACCCTATTGAAATTGGCAAAAATCGGTTCAGATTGAGATATAGCTCCCATATATATTTTCGTCCGTTTAATGTAGATGGTGTACCAAAGTCCCTATATATTTTTCGATTTACACGATATTTGGCATAGCGCAATGAATTAGGTCTGGAATGATGTGTGTTAAGTTTCGTGAAAATCGGTTCCGCTTTAAATACAGTTTTTATATATAATTTCGTCTGATTTAATGGAAATGGTGCACCACACTTCTCATGTTCATCAGATATTTATCCAAATAATCCACGGGCGTCCGATTTATATTTGCTTTAAATTGATTTACATAATTTTGTCCCATTGTAAGAAGCAACTATATATCTGATCAAATGAAAAATTTAGTATAGGTTGCAGAATGACATGTTTATGGATCCTATTTAATTTTACTTCAAAATGTGACTTTGGTTAGGATTCATATGTTGAATATACCGAAAGTGCTGAAGGATATCCGACTTTACTACTTTTCTTACTGGTTTAATTTAATAAGCAAGCAATTTACGCGATTAGATGGTCCAAAAATTTTTTTTAAGGATGGAGTTTGAAATTTTTTTCAATCCACGCCTTTCATAAGGTATAGCATGAATATTATTTTCTATCCTCGCCTTCCATAGGGTATAGCATGAATATTTTTTTTTAAACTACCCCTTACTATAGAGCTTGAGAAGTGTAGGGTTAAAGATTTTGTTTTTTAATCCGAGCCTTGGGAAAAACAAAACAACTTGTTTATTATTGTACAACAAAAACCTACAATGACATCGGCACATAAATTCTATCCTAAAAAAATCTACTAATGTCTCGACTACTTCTTCTCATGTACAACAGTATCAGTGCTATAAATACAATGAACTTTGTCTGGCGCGAGATTGTTTTATTACTAAAACTTGTTACTCAGTCCAAAGTAGCATAATCTTGTCTTTATCTCAAAACAGATGCTGATTTTTTTTTTTTTTTTTTTGAGAATGACAACTATAATGTACACTTTTTGAATCATCATCATGGATTCCACCATTTCAAATGCTGACACACTAGACACGCCCTCAAAAAAAAAAAATCACGGACAAAAGTTAAAATAATGTATGATTAAAATATAAGTAAAGAGAGATATTAAAAATATGGGAGTCTTGACTGTCAAGATATTAATTTTCGTCATATTTTATTTTTTGCTTCAGAAAGGGTAAAAATGCTGTCCAAGCGGAAAAAATTGACACATCCGTCATCAATGGAGAAGACGTGTTAACAGTACGCCAGTGCGAGAACTAGGTTTTCAAATTTCGATCCGACAATTTTGATGTCGAATATGCACCACGGTCAGGAAGGCCAGTTGAAGCTGACAAAGATGCGATAATGCAAATCGGCGAATAACCACATGAGAGACCAAATGACTTTCGGAACAAGCCAATATAAAGACAAATATATGTTTTTACCTATGTAAAATGTCCTTCATATTGAGCAGTGTTCGCTCCCTTATCTCTAACTATTTCCTTAGACATTTCAAACATTTCTTTAACATTAAATAATAAATGGATGGCATAGGGACATACATTCTTGGATTTTTTTCTCTCTCGTCCTTTCGCAACCATTGACTTGACATATGGCAAAAAAAGGAATTTACTCTGTCCTTTCGAAATAGACAAAGCAAACGATACTCGAAATAGAAAAGTTAATGCTCTGCTGCAACATAAATAACTTGTGTCGCAAAAAACAACAACATTACAAACTAAAATCCTTTAAATGCTTACCAAGCATTCGTAATGCTGTGGTGCCTGCCTATTTACAATGAAACAAAACGACCCAATGGAATTTGAAACAAAAAAGATTTGTATATTCAAGCAGAAGAGCAATAGGTCAAGGTTTTTCTTTTTGGAAGAGGTCAATATTTATTGCCTTAAAATGGGTCATTAAAATATATAATCAAATTGAATATATATAATTTATTTAAATACAATCTTTGGAGAAGAACTATCAAAGGCATAGGAGCAGATTTTTTAAATAATATTTTTCGAAGAGGATTATCACAGCCCTAGGCGCGGATTTTTTAAATAATATTTTTCCAAGAGGACTATCACAGCCCTATGCGTGGAGTTTTTAAATAATTTTTTTGGAGGTGGACTATCACTGCCATAGGCGTGGATTTTTTAAATAATATTTTTCGAGAAGGACTATCACTGCCATAGGCGTGGATTTTTTAAATATTTTTCGAGGAGGACTATCACAACCATAGGCGTGGATTTTTTACATATTTTTCGAGTAGGACTATCACAACCATAGGCGTGGATTTTTTAAATAATATTTTTCGAAGAGGACTATCACAACCATAGGCGTGGATTTTTTAAATAATATTTTTCGAAGAGGACTATCACAGCCTTAGGCGTAGATTTTTTAAATAATATTTTTCGAGGACGGGGACTATTACAACCATAGACGTGGATTTTTTAAATAATATTTTTCGAGGACGGGGACTATTACAACCATAGACGTGGATTTTTTAAATAATATTTTTCGAGGACGGGGACTATAACAACCATAGACGTGGATTTTTTAAATAATATTTTTCGAGGGCGGGGACTATTACAACCATAGACGTGGATTTTTTAAATAATATTTTTCGAGGACGGGGACTATTACAACCATAGACGTGGATTTTTTAAATAATATTTTTCGAGGACGGGGACTATTACAACCATAGACGTGGATTTTTTAAATAATATTTTTCGAGGACGGGGACTATTACAACCATAGACGTGGATTTTTTAAATAATATTTTTCGAGAAGGACTATCACTGCCATAGGCGTGGATTTTTTAAATAATATTTTTCGAAGAGGACTATCACAGCCCTAAGCGTGGATTTTTTAAATAATATTTTTCGAGAAGGACTGTTCAATACTTTCCCTTTCATCGAAATTGGTTTCACTTCAAATTACCCATATCCATTGATGATATATTTAAATGACACTTTTCGAAAAAAGTATCTTGAATAAATTGCAACAATTTATCTTCTAAAAAATATTGTTATCATTGCAAAATGAGTCATTTTAAATTTTGTCCCCATGCAAACCATCTCAACAACGAATATTGTTGAAGATGGTCTGAAGTCCATGCTTGTCATATTTCGTTAACAAAATTTGCATTTTCAATGATAAAATAAATTTGCATAGTTTTTGGCAGCGGTGACATTCTCCCCCACCAACAGCACTACCAACAACAAAATGTATGTTATATGATGGGTATGGATGGTGGAAGAGTCCAGCTGCAGCAGAGGCTGAAATATCAACACAAAAATAGAAAAAAAAATCGAAAACATCATTGCTGCTGATGCTAATGTTTATGAGATGCTGCATGCTGCCTCTACTTCTGCAGTTGCACTTCTCCCAACAACATTGTTTGTGTGGGCTCCATTTGGCCACCGTTCAATGTGTAAGAAAAGAGAAACATTAACTGAGATGAGGGGTAATAGATAGACAAAGGGGGAAGAGCACGAAAGCCAAACGACAGACGTAATATATTGGACATGGATGTTGGTGGTTGTCTCATAAAATGGGTTGCGGTATATTTTTTATTTGGGTGCATTTGTGCTTGATGGTATTTTTATATTCACAGATCGTCAATATCATCGGAGCATCACAATTTACCATAGACATCAGCGACACCATCACCGTGCTGAGTAAGTGGTCATCGACTTGATTAACTGCAAATTATTCAATATAACAAAAGCAACAACAACAAATACTTAAGGAAATCTAAAAATAATGTTTATTTTGATTTTATTATTTTCTTCTTCGTATTTTTGTTTTTGTCACTTTGTCCCGCGTTGTTGGTGTTGTTGCATCAGTCTAAAGTTGAATTTTATTTTCAGATCAATTTTGTTGTTGTTTTTTTTATTCAGACTGATTTTCTTCTAGCATTGAATTGATTGTCATTGGTCGCTCGGTGGCTATTCGATTTTTTTTTATTGATTTTTCGCTGCGTTGATTTTTTCGTTTTTTTTTATTGATTGAGGGTGTCAATCTTTGTGTGCCTATCATCTATGCTAGGCAGTCAGGCAGTTAGCATTAATTTTGTGTCACGATATTTTGTGTTCGCAACACATGTTTTATTTGGTCTTTGTGCTGCTGCTGTATGCATCCCTCCCCACTATAAATAACATCAATCGAATTGACAAAATAAAAAAAAAAAAAAAAAATGGAGGACTATCGCAACCATAGTCGTGGATTTTTTAAAGAAATTTTTTCCAAAAGGACTATCCGCAACCATAGGCGTGGATATTTTAAATAGTATTTTTCGAGGAGGGCTATCCGCAACCATATGCTCGGATTTTTTAAAGAATTATTTTCGTGGACGGGATTATCACAACCATAGGCGTGTATTTTTTAAATAATATTTTTCGAGGACGACTATCGCAACCATAGGCGTGGATTTTATAAATAATATTTTTCGAGGAGGACGCTATCACAACCATAGGCGTGGATTTTTTAAATAATATTTTTTCCAAAAGGACTATCACAACCATAGGCGTGGATTTTTTAAATAATATTTTTTCCAAAAGGACTATCACAACCATAGGCGTGGATTTTTTAAATAATATTTTTTCCAAAAGGACTATCACAACCATAGGCGTGGATTTTTTAAATAATATTTTTTCCAAAAGGACTATCACAACCATAGGCGTGGATTTTTTAAATAATATTTTTTCCAAAAGGACTATCACAACCATAGGCGTGGATTTTTTAAAGAATATTTTTCCAAAAGGACTATCACAACCATAGGCGTGGATTTTTTAAATAATATTTTTCCAAAAGGACTATCCACAACCATAGGCGTGGATTTTTTAAATAATATTTTTCCAAAAGGACTATCCACAACCATAGGCGTGGATTTTTTAAATAATATTTTTCCAAAAGGACTATCCACAACCATAGGCGTGGATTTTTTAAATAATATTTTTCCAAAAGGACTATCCACAACCATAGGCGTGGATTTTTTAAATAATATTTTTCCAAAAGGACTATCCACAACCATAGGCGTGGATTTTTTAAATAATATTTTTCCAAAAGGACTATCCACAACCATAGGCGTGGATTTTTTAAATAATATTTTTCCAAAAGGACTATCCACAACCATAGGCGTGGATTTTTTAAATAATATTTTTCCAAAAGGACTATCCACAACCATAGGCGTGGATTTTTTAAATAATATTTTTCCAAAAGGACTATCCACAACCATAGGCGTGGATTTTTTAAATAATATTTTTCCAAAAGGACTATCCACAACCATAGGCGTGGATTTTTTAAATAATATTTTTCCAAAAGGACTATCCACAACCATAGGCGTGGATTTTTTAAAGAATATTTTTCCAAAAGGACTATCACAACCATAGGCGTGGATTTTTTAAAGAATATTTTTCCAAAAGGACTATCACAACCATAGGCGTGGATTTTTTAAAGAATATTTCTCCAAAAGGACTATCACAAATAGTCCTTGTTCGAAGAGGACTATCCACAACCGTAGGCTGTTTTTTTTAATAATTTTTTGCGAGGTTGACTATCCATAAACATAACCCAATTTTGTATGAGCCATTAAATATATTTTCTCTCCATAAAATTTTTAAATCACAGTTGCAACTTTAAAAACAATAAATTTTCAATCGAAAAATATATTAAACTTTAAGTGACTTACACACATGCATACAATCTTAACTAGCAAATCTCTGAATGTCCTATATATAGGACAAATCTCTTCTTAATAAACTGAAGTAATAACATATAAATTTATTGTCTAAATACAGATACTGACACTCGCACACATATATGTATGTAAACACTTTTCTTGTCTATACAATATAAATAATGTGTTGAATAATAACCAATATATGCTGACTTACCTAACAGAATCTCTGATAGTAGAATATCTTGATAGGAAGGGATGACGATATTGAAATATCAGGGAATTGTTTTATCATTTGTGGGAAATTTATCCTTTGGAAAAATATTATTTAAAAAATCCACGCCTATGGCTGTGATAGTTCTTTTGGAAAAATATTATTTAAAAAATCCACGCCTATGGCTGTGATAGTTCTTTTGGAAAAATATTATTTAAAAAATCCACGCCTATGGCTGTGATAGTTCTTTTGGAAAAATATTATTTAAAAAATCCACGCCTATGGCTGTGATAGTTCTTTTGGAAAAATATTATTTAAAAAATCCACGCCTATGGCTGTGATAGTTCTTTTGGAAAAATATTATTTAAAAAATCCACGCCTATGGCTGTGATAGTTCTTTTGGAAAAATATTATTTAAAAAATCCACGCCTATGGCTGTGATAGTTCTTTTGGAAAAATATTATTTAAAAAATCCACGCCTATTGGCTGTGATAGTTCTTTTGGAAAAATATTATTTAAAAATATTAAAAAATCCACGCCTATGGCTTGAAAAAATATTATTTAAAAAATCCACGCCTATGGCTGTGATAGTTCTTTTGGAAAAATATTATTTAAAAAATCCACGCCTATGGCTGTGATAGTTCTTTTGGAAAAATATTATTTAAAAAATCCACGCCTATGGCTGTGATAGTTCTTTTGGAAAAATATTATTTAAAAAATCCACGCCTATGGCTGTGATAGTTCTTTTGGAAAAATATTATTTAAAAAATCCACGCCTATGGCTGTGATAGTTCTTTTGGAAAAATATTATTTAAAAAATCCACGCCTATGGCTGTGATAGTTCTTTTGGAAAAATATTATTTAAAAAATCCACGCCTATGGCTGTGATAGTTCTTTTGGAAAAATATTATTTAAAAAATCCACGCCTATGGCTGTGATAGTTCTTTTGGAAAAATATTATTTAAAAAATCCACGCCTATGGCTGTGATAGTTCTTTTGGAAAAATATTATTTAAAAAATCCACGCCTATGGCTGTGATAGTTCTTTTGGAAAAATATTATTTAAAAAATCCACGCCTATGGCTGTGATAGTTCTTTTGGAAAAATATTATTTAAAAAATCCACGCCTATGGCTGTGATAGTTCTTTTGGAAAAATATTATTTAAAAAATCCACGCCTATGGCTGTGATAGTTCTTTTGGAAAAATATTATTTAAAAAATCCACGCCTATGGCTGTGATAGTTCTTTTGGAAAAATATTATTTAAAAAATCCACGCCTATGGCTGTGATAGTTCTTTTGGAAAAATATTATTTAAAAAATCCACGCCTATGGCTGTGATAGTTCTTTTGGAAAAATATTATTTAAAAAATCCACGCCTATGGCTGTGATAGTTCTTTTGGAAAAATATTATTTAAAAAATCCACGCCTATGGCTGTGATAGTTCTTTTGGAAAAATATTATTTAAAAAATCCACGCCTATGGCTGTGATAGTTCTTTTGGAAAAATATTGTTTAAAAAATCCACGCCTCTGGCTGTGACAGTCCTTTTGGAAAAATATTATTTAAAAAATCCACGCCTCTGGCTGTGACAGTCCTTTTGGAAAGATATTATTTAAAAAATCCACGCCTTAGCTGTTCTTTGGAAAAATATTATTTAAAAAATCCACGCCTCTGGCTGTGACAGTCCTTTTGGAAAAATATTATTTAAAAAATCCACGCCTCTGGCTGTGACAGTCCTTTTGGAAAAATATTATTTAAAAAATCCACGCCTCTGGCTGTGACAGTCCTTTTGGAAAAATATTATTTAAAAAATCCACGCCTCTGGCTGTGACAGTCCTTTTGGAAAAATATTATTTAAAAAATCCACGCCTCTGGCTGTGACAGTCCTTTTGGAAAGATATTATTTAAAAAATCCACGCCTCTGGCTGTGACAGTCCTTTTGGAAAAATATTATTTAAAAAATTCACGCCTCTGGTTGTGACAGTCCTTTTGGAAAAATATTATTTAAAAAATCCACGCCTCTGGCTGTGACAGTCCTTTTGGAAAAATATTATTTAAAAAATCCACGCCTCTGGCTGTGACAGTCCTTTTGGAAAAATATTATTTAAAAAATCCACGCCTCTGGCTGTGACAGTCCTTTTGGAAAAATATTATTTAAAAAATCCACGCCTCTGGCTGTGACAGTCCTTTTGGAAAAATATTATTTAAAAAATCCACGCCTCTGGCTGTGACAGTCCTTTTGGAAAAATATTATTTAAAAAATCCACAAGTAAAACTCGGATGATCCCTGAAAAAAATAACATTTATCAAAATCCCATACTGTTAGAAATTGAATCTCCATTTGACATCCCATGCCTGACTATGCACATGTCAAATATATGTGTGAATCTGCAAAGGATGCTTGTTGTTGTTGCTGCTCCTTTGAATAGAATAGAAATGGAAGCGAGCAAAAAATGTCAATTCAAATACCATTCAGACCAATGATAATCTATTGAATATTTTTCACACGTTTTCAAACTGAATGACTTTGTCAGTCGTAATAAGTTTTTTTTTGTGTTTGTTTGTGTGTATCACACACACACATAATTGAGATGCTTTTGGTTGTGTGTGCACTTTGAATAAAGGGAGAAAAAAAGACCGAACGAAAGACTGTTGCTAATAAAACGTAATTTATTGTCATTTCTTAATGCCATACATTTGTCAAGTTGACATAATAAATGTAACAATTAAACTTTTTGGCCACAAGACAGAGAGATAGGGTGAGTGGGGAGAGGGGCTGATAGACACGAAAAGGTACTGCAAATGAATGTTCATAAGAAAAGTTAGCATTTAATAGATTTGTTAATATCCCAATGCAGTATTGTAGACGTCGCTGGGAATTTTTATTGTTCTCCAAGATGTGTCCATCCCCCTTCCGCTCGACGTTGCCATAGTTCCATGTTCACCATAATGTAATTAACTAACTGCATCTAATTGTATGACAATGACTATTAAGTGTTTCTTTTTATCGCTAGCTATTTTTATTTCTTTTCTGTCTCTGAAGGATGCTAATATTGGTCACTTTGTGTAAATCACTGACCGAAGGAGGTTTACAGATGTATATAGAAAAATTATGACTTCTTTGATTTTTATTACTTTGAAGACTATTTTATAGTTTTCTACGATATGCTTTTGTTTTAATTATTTTTATTTTTAGTACTTTTTTGTTATATTGTGAGTATTACTATGGACAGTAGAAGTATGGTATATGGAAGAATATTCCTATTGGTGTTGCAATTTCTTAGGGTGATATTATTAACCCTGGAGATCATATTTACATTAGTTTAGACATTTGAATCTATTGGTTTTATGAGATTTGTTGATGGATGGTTTAGCACTTTCATGGAGGTAACATAACATTTTGTTCGGATTTTATAGGTAGTAAATAGTGGACATTTTTAATTCATATACTTCCGTTGTATACAACTCCTTAAAATGGGCGAGGGCATAAATGTACATTAAAATGTGATTGTAAGTTAAAATATTATTTCGCTCTAAAATTGTGCGAAGGTGCCTACGAATTTGGAATAGTCGGAAAATCGGAAGGAGTTTGTTACTTACTTACTTAGCTGGCTTGTTACAGACCGGTTGTTCCATAAGCCGAGCTTAAAACAGATTTCCAGGCGCGTCGGTCTTATGCGCAGTTTTTTTCAATTTGAAAGACCATATTCGGCAATGTTGTCTTCGGCTTGATCTTTCCATCGTATTCTTGGCCTTCCCCTTCTGCGTGAACCATCAGCTGGTTCGCTTTTATATGCCTCCAGGGCTGGGGCATCTTCATCCATTCTCACAACATGACCTAGCCAATGTAGTCGCTGCAGCTCAGTACGTCCGAGAATAGCGGGTTCATTCGACGGCTATATTCACCGTCAACGCAGATCGGCCCATAGATCTTCAGAGAATTTTTCTCTCAAACACTCCAAGAGCTGCCTCATCTGCTTGCGTAAGATCCATATATGCTTCAGATCCATATAACAGCGCGGGTAGTATCAGCGTCTTGTAGAGTGTGAGTTTGGTTTGGCGGGAGGTGGCCTTGCTTTTGAGTTGTTTGCTCAGACCATAGTAGCACCGGTTATCCATCACTATCCTTCACCGAATTTCAAAACTGATGTCATCCGTTTAATTTATGGCTGTACCAAGGTGTATAAAATCTTAGACTACCTCGAAGCTGTAGTTCTCAAGTTCCACAGTTGGTTCGAGTGTACTGGACGTCTTGTGCGTTGATACAATCAGCTTGGTCTTCTCTTCGTTTACTGCTAGACCCACTTCTGCAGACTCCTCAATTTGTTCAAAGTCGGCTGTTATCGCTCGCAATGTTCGACCCATTATATCGATGTCGCCGGCGTAGGCGAGTAACACGTGTTGTTAGGTCTACAGAGTGCAATTTCTGTTCACCTTTGCGTCTGGTATGACCTTTTCCAACAGGAAAAGGTACCCTTACGGTATTAAGGGTTCCGAGAGGTCACTTCCGACTTTAACTGCTGTGTGCCACGTAAAGTTATCCTGCATAGCCGTATTAATTTTGCAGGAATGCCGAACGCATACATGGCTTTAAATACCTCTGAACGCATAGGGCTGTCGTATGCGGCTTTATAGACGACGAATAGGTGGAATGTGTCGATAAGTTTTTCGTTGGTCTTTTCTTTTGGCGCAGAGTGAAAATCTGGTCAATGGTAGATTTGCCAGGTCTGAAGCCGCATTGGTATGGTCCAATAATGTCATTGACCATAATGTAATTGGATAACCATTTATATGCGATGAGAAAGAGACTTATTCCTCTATAGTTGACACATATCGTCTTGTCTCCTTTTTTTTGCACGGGACACAGGATGCTGAGGTTCCAATCATTGGGCATGTATAGTTCTAGCCAAATTGTACTAATCAGCTGGTGCATGCTTCCTACCAGCATCTGACCACCGGTCTTGAATAGTTCGGCTTGTAACCCATCGACTCCTTCTGCTTTATTACTCTTCAGCCGATTGATTGTTATTCTGACCTAATCTTGGCTACTTGGTAACACTCTATACCATCATCTCTTATTGGTTCTGAAGTAGCTTCTTCACCGCCACTTTTTGATACCAGAAGCTTTTCGAAATGCTCCTTCCAGATCCTTAGTACGCTGTCTGTATCTGTCACCAGGTTTCCTTCTTCATCTCTACAGGAAGATGTGCCTGAACCAAAGCTTTCTGTTTGGTGTTTTACTCGTTGGTAACATTTCCAAACTTCTTTCTGATTCCTGTACATCTCGATTTTCTCACGCTCACGTTTTTCTTGTTCTTTATTTTTTTGTTTTTGAAAATACGTTTCTCCTCTCTCCTTTTCTCCCGATAATTCTCCGTCACGTTACGTGTTGCTACTGTCTGCAGGGTTGCCCTATATGCTTCGTTTTTCGCCTCAGTACTTGATGGTTGTTTTTGGTAACCAAGTGTTGCTTTTGCTGCAGTTTGTAGGTAGAGGGCAATTCTTTGCCATTGTGCTTCTATATTATTATCGGGACAAGGAGTGATTTCGTAAAGCAAGTGGGTAAGTGGGTAAGGTGACACCGCGGACCAAGGTAAGCCTAGGCTTTGCCATGTTAAAACCAATCAGGGCCATTGCTTGGTATCTATCATCTCCTACGCTACCAATAACAACAGCATTTTGAAAAATTGTTAATCCAATATCAAGCTATTTGAAATCCAAAATCCTAATATTTTTCCAAATTAAATCCAAATCCAAGAGGTCTAAATTTGCAGTACTTTCAGTTAGTCGAATATATTTTTATTAAATCCTCCATCCTTAAATACCCCAACCACTTTAAAATGTTTCCTTTGAACTAAAATTATATTCATAAATTTCACACACTTTAAAATTATTATCGACTTCATAAAGCGTGTCTCATAGCGTGACAATGGTCTATTCAAGCAAAGTTTGTACTTTTGAATTGCAATGCTTTAGAAAATTAAATGCGAAACAAATAACTTGCAGGCAATTTCAGTACTTGGGGTAATTTTTATAATAATTTGATGCAATAATAATACCAGACTAGTGGCGTACATAAAGACGAACATTAAATACAATATGTTTTACAAAGTGAAAAAAATGTGCATACACGATCAAAACGATAAAAAAAAAAAACGTGACAACAAGATGGAAAGAAAATTAGGGGTTATAATTAAAGATATTCTATGGCCAGGAGAGAAAGGGATATTTATGGAAACAAATTTTTATCGGGAAATTAAATTTAGGAAAATTATGAGTACATAGTGTAAGCTTGACAAAATATCGCAACATGTTGAGGTCCATTTTTATTTAAGAATTGAAAACCTTGACATATCAGTTATATAGCACTTGACTATTTCAATATAATATATTGCCCCTTTCCATTAAAATATTCAGCACCTATCAACTGTATGGCCCACCTCCTCTACTTACATTTACATCCAATTACACGAATATCTTTCACACCACAGCCATAGGCGTGGATTTTTTAAATAATATTTTTCCAAAAGGACTATCACAGCCATAGGCGTGGATTTTTTAAATAATATTTTTCCAAAAGGACTATCACAGCCATAGGCGTGGATTTTTTAAATAATATTTTTCCAAAAGGACTATCACAGCCATAGGCGTGGATTTTTTAAATAATATTTTTCCAAAAGGACTATCACAGCCATAGGCGTGGATTTTTTAAATAATATTTTTCCAAAAGGACTATCACAGCCATAGGCGTGGATTTTTTAAATAATATTTTTCCAAAGGACTATCACAGCCATAGGCGTGGATTTTTTAAATAATATTTTTCCAAAAGGACTATCACAGCCATAGGCGTGGATTTTTTAAATAATATTTTTCCAAAAGGACTATCACAGCCATAGGCGTGGATTTTTTAAATAATATTTTTCCAAAAGGACTATCACAGCCATAGGCGTGGATTTTTTAAATAATATTTTTCCAAAAGGACTATCACAGCCATAGGCGTGGATTTTTTAAATAATATTTTTCCAAAAGGCGTGGATTTTTTAAATAATATTTTTCCAAAAGGCGTGGATTTTTTAAATAATATTTTTCCAAAAGGCGTGGATTTTTTAAATAATATTTTTCCAAAAGGACTATCCACAACCATAGGCGTGGATTTTTTAAATAATATTTTTCCAAAAGGACTATCCACAACCATAGGCGTGGATTTTTTAAATAATATTTTTCCAAAAGGACTATCCACAACCATAGGCGTGGATTTTTTAAATAATATTTTTCAAAAAGGACTATCCACAACCATAGGCGTGGATTTTTTAAATAATATTTTTCCAAAAGGACTATCCACAACCATAGGCGTGGATTTTTTAAATAATATTTTTCCAAAAGGACTATCCACAACCATAGGCGTGGATTTTTTAAATAATATTTTTCCAAAAGGACTATCCACAACCATAGGCGTGGATTTTTTAAATAATATTTTTCCAAAAGGACTATCACAGCCATAGGCGTGGATTTTTTAAATAATATTTTTCCAAAAGGACTATCACAGCCATAGGCGTGGATTTTTTAAATAATATTTTTCCAAAAGGACTATCACAGCCATAGGCGTGGATTTTTTAAATAATATTTTTCCAAAAGGACTATCACAGCCATAGGCGTGGATTTTTTAAAGAATATTTTTATTTTAAAGAATATTTTTTTTCACACAGCCATAGGCGTGGATTTTTTAAATAATATTTTTCCAAAAGGACTATCACAGCCATAGGCGTGGATTTTTTAAATAATATTTTTCCAAAAGGACTATCACAGCCATAGGCGTGGATTTTTTAAATAATATTTTTCCAAAAGGACTATCACAGCCATAGGCGTGGATTTTTTAAATAATATTTTTCCAAAAGGACTATCACAGCCATAGGCGTGGATTTTTTAAATAATATTTTTCCAAAAGGACTCCACAGCCATCACAGGCCATAGGCGTGGATTTTTTAAATAATATTTTTCCAAAAGGACTATCACAGCCATAGGCGTGGATTTTTTAAATAATATTTTTCCAAAAGGACTATCACAGCCATAGGCGTGGATTTTTTAAATAATATTTTTCCAAAAGGACTATCACAGCCATAGGCGTGGATTTTTTAAATAATATTTTTCCAAAAGGACTATCACAGCCATAGGCGTGGATTTTTTAAATAATATTTTTCCAAAAGG